>NW_027271290.1:560000-777500 GCF_040938485.1 Diadema antillarum | reverse complement strand
ATATTCAGTTATTTGTTTCGCCCATAAGACTGACATGACTATTGAATCAAGAGGCATCTAACCTTTAACTGGCAAGCAGCCTAAACTGCCTTCTACAATCACTGCAGTATTAATACCAAACAATCTCTATATCAATTAGAACTGTACATACCTTAAATATATTTGTTTACACTAGATCCAGATTTTGGAATAGCTTTGACAACATTAATTCAAAAGAATCTGTTAAGTTAACTTCATTTGAATATAAACTAAGAAAAAAAAATCTTCTTTCCGCATACATCAGATAATTGCATTGTTAATGTAATTATACTTCATTTTTATTAACCTGTCCTTGAGATTGAGTAGTCTCATCGCAGAACCTCTTTCCTTTCTTCTTCGCTCCTCTTTCCTCGTTCTCCGTTGTTCTGTAACATTCGGCCGTAATAAGGCAAAACAACGTAACTCAGAATATCATGTTCTGAGAAAAACGAGTTTGAAAATTCAATTGGTTCCCATTTTTCCGTCATAGGAGTAAAACACTTTTGAAGCAGCGAAGTTTCTTAGGCATTAATAAGGAATATCTCGATAAAATATCAGTAAAATAGGACTTCCCGTTTTAGAGTAATTGCCATGTTTAGAATAGATACAGCATTTTACCAAATCACAGCACTGTGCTGATGAGTAATTCTAGTTTGCCAAAAGAGCGTATCCTTACTTACGTTGTGCGAGAATCCTCACGCGGCAACATATCAGTTAGGCAAAAGAACGTATCCTGACTTACGGCGCGTAAGCATTCTTCCGCGAAGCCACTTCAGTATGCCAAAAGAACGTATCTTGACTTAAAAATATCTGCGTCTTAACCCTTTCATCAATGTAATTAGGCAGAATGACGTATCCCGACTCAATGGTACCAACCTCTATCATTTATTTATTTCACAATTTTCTTAACTGGATAATAAAAGTCCCGTAATATGTTTTTAAATAGATATTAAGAATAGTAAAACACAGTAGCTTGCAAAATTATCGATGCAAGTTAACATTTTCATTTTTTTTCCTGACAACTTACCGAGTATGTGCTAAAATGCAATTAGTTGTTATCTACCAATCACCGTAAATTTTTGTTTTTCTTTATTTGCATATACAGTTTATAGTTTATTGAGATTTCCATTCTTTTTTTATTATCTTTAAGTGTATGCTTTTTATCCCTTGATGTAAGATTTTTCATTGGGAACATAATTATACATTGTATTTGGTTTATCATTCATGTTGTGTTAACAAAAACATGGATTTGGATTAATATTGACAACTAAAGTACGAGTTTGGGTAAAGTCTGTAAAATGAATTTCATGACACTTCTTATGCCATGTGCTACAATTAAGATGAACTTGAAATATGTATAATTTTTAGTATGACAATGCATGAGTGGCAAATATTATGACTGTATGAGAACTGGCAAAAAAAAAAATCAAATGGGTATTGAAAAAATTGTACAGACATCTGCACATACACTTCGTTTCAAAGACACATACACGCAATTTAATGTGTCGCTATTGAGACTCCTATGTTGATTTCTATCTTTTCTTTGATTTATTTAACGATTTCCATTGAGATGAAAGGATTTGAACAGAAGGAATGATATTTTGTACTCTGTTTATCGTTATAAGTTGTTAATGTTTGGTTGATTGCATGAATTGTATCCGTAAGGTTAAAACTTCTAATGATAATATGCCTCAATTCTTTGAACAGCAACAATAATAACAATGATTTATCAGGTAATCATGAATCAAGGTTTTAATGTTTTTAGGTGTAACTTGACCACTCACACACACACACACACACACGCACACACACACAACCAAGCAAGTACAAAAACACACAAAACACACACACACACACACATACACACCTCAGACTTGTCAGAGTTGCAAACATTCTCTCAGTAGAATAACTTTGAGAAAGACATGACAGAAATGTAGATGCAGAGACTGATTTACATCTTCTAAAAGGTTTATAGGGAAAAAAATGTGTGTACATCTGTTTCTCAAAGACAACAGCATTACAAAAATCATTCGATTATTTGCAAGTCTTAAAAATATGACATAGATATCTACGCTTTCTTATTAAAATTTAAGAGAGAGTTTGACATGCCATTATGCTTTTATCACATTGAAAGCAAATCAGCAGTAACTAAACGTTATAATGATGGTTAATAAGAAATTTAAAAAAAAAATGTAATTTACTTCCCAAGTAAAGTAGCTTACATACGTACCACAGTTGAACAAAACCCTGGGAACAAAATTTTCGACAGAACATAATTGTTTTTTTTTTTCTGGAGATTAGTTATACTATTACCATATCAGACCTTCGCATCAATTTTTACCTTGGAAGATCAGAACATCTACAAATTAAAGATTATAAATAGCACACGTAACATTTTTAATCCTTACTGTTGTTGAAGATCAAGTGTAGTAAGAAGTAAATACTTGGGTAAAGAACAATTATTAGGCAGCTTAAACGAAGGGAAAATTTTCAACAGTATTCACTTTAAACACATTTCAATAAACGTCTTATCACAACAGCGATTTGCTGTGCTGCAATACATCTGCGTTGTCTGAGAGCTCCCGGAGGCTCAAAATAAAATATGAAAATTTTGCAGGAAATAAGGTTACCATTTCCCTGGTTTTCTGAAATATGTTGACATGTTTCAATCGACATGATATTGATTTTGAGGGCAAGCATTTACAACAATATTTGATATGAACAAGTGATAGTTTTACCTAAAGTTGATAGTCATCATTTCAAAGGGCAATAAGCCCTCATCATATTTTTTTTTTTCGAAATAGAACCTTTAGTTTCATATTGATATAAAAACAAAATCTTTCTTGTGCCTTCATAACGTGAGAATAGTCATTAACACTTCACAGTTGAGTTTTGCGAGTTCTTAATTTAACTGTGAAAGATTTACCTGATCCTATATAAACAATCCGAGTGTTATTATTTTTCTTCTAGAGTTGACTGATCTAGTGCACAATCCACTCCATCTTTCATGAGATTCTGACGGGCGTGCACAGCTGTTCTGAAATTTGTATAGTTGCTCTTTTCTCTGCTTTTGAACTGCTCGGTAGACCACTGCAGGAAAATGTAAAAGAAACGTAAAAGAATATTTAACACAAAATAAGGCACTCTGTATTTTCCATTAAAGACAGCTAGTGAATTTCAACTCTGCTTTAGTTATATTATGTGATTAAATTTGTCATTAGACATGGTTGTGTGTAACAAATCCTCTCTCACAGACCCCCTCAAACCGCCAAAAAAAAAAGCAAAGGAAATGAGAATGAGTATTTAACATCGAAATACACTCACAATATCTATTATTCAACATCATACAAATACCCCTTGATGATATACAAGGCTGTGTGTTTGTTTTTGAGAGAGAATGGTGACTATTTCGTCAGTTTTCATTTAATATTACTTTTTTTATCGCTAAGGAATGAACTGTGAAATGTGGTATTCTCAAATTATCAAAGAGTCATCATCATGGATTCTGCCTTCTTTTATTTTTTCTTTTATAATTCTTCCAAATGCCGGCTTGTGTCGCCAGTGATAATGACAAAGGTGGGATTCATTTCTTCCCCCTTCTTCTACTTTTGTTGTATGAATTAATAGGTGATTATTCAACTTGTACCTTTTATTGTACTTGATACACTGCATTCCTTTTCTGTGCTGGTCTAGGCTGGCGGTTGGTGTGGACACTGAAAAGAGAGACATGGAAATATGTATTTCAACACGAATGTTAATATCATCTAAAGTACACGATTGGGTCTGAATATTTGAACTTTCCATAGTATTCAAAACCGCCTAACTTAAGAATAGATATTTGAATTCTATGAGCTTTTGCCCTCAACATTTTTATGGGGAGGGGTGGAACGTAATATGTAGGTCCTATAGGATCTACCATGGCTACAATGCATTTTTTTTTGTATCGAAATGAAAAAAAAAATGTTTTAAAGAATATGTACAGCTGCCTAAAACTGCACAAAGAATACCCCCCCCCCCCCAAAAAAAAAAAATGAAAAGATAAATCAGGCTTCCATAGTTAGCAGGTACAGAGTACCATTAAATATGACTTTATTTTTGTAGGCTAATTTTAAGTGGATAGTATTCCTGTATGTATGAAAACACCACAATCATATTCTTCATCCTTTCAAGAAATAACAAACAAGATCTAAGACTACTTGTGTTTAACCAAAGATGTAGATCAAACATTATTTGTTGTCCTGGCTTTTCTTGCCAAAGTAATGATGTTAAAATCATTATTAGAACATATCGTCTGCCATCAGTTCATGTTGCCACTGAAGACTAAATGGAATTCATCAGTATCAAGCTTTGTTGTCATTAGCTTGAAGTCGAGTCTACTGTTTACTATAAAGCTGTTACTTTATTAGACTTTTAGACCAAAACTTAATTTGAGGTAGAAGACGTCAAGTCGATGATCATTACAGTATATTGGGGTCCACTTAATTTATTTGCGCATAGGTAAATTTCTTTTGAGAGTCACTACTTGACCTACTAGACCACTGGTAGTAGTACAAGTATCCTACATTTACATAGTCCTTATTACATTAGTAGAACCACAACCACAACCATACCAATGAGTCACGTTTTGCCAAGCTCACCGAAAGGAAAGGCTGTCATACTCATAGCTGTAAGTTTGCTCTTTATTTTCATAGCTTGCTGAGTTTTTTGTTTAGTTTTTTTACTTAAAACTTACCGGTGTTACCGCTGATTTTCTTTGTGGTAGCATTAACTGGTCAGGAGAATATCCATTCCATGACTGCAAAACAGAACAATGGGCATGACTTCATGGTTCACACTGCAGCAAAGCTTGCCTGCCAGTCAACCAGTCGGTGTAACTCTGCTTTTTCAAAAGCTGTTGTCGCAAGCGGCGCGGCAGCAGCGGCGGCACTACACATACACTCACTGCCGCGGCTGAAATGGATCTGCAGCACGTAGCCGTAGGTCTAATACACATAGAGTTATGCAGTGTAGCGTGTGTTGTGATGGCCACGATGTTGATACGTTGTTTTGCCGTGCTGACTGTAGCGCGCATGGCCCTGATTTTGTACAGCAAAGCGCTGTATGATGACATACGTTCGTTTGGCGTCGCAATTTCCTTCTTTTTCTTGAGAAACCACCATGAAAAAACAGTGTATGTAAAGATACGTTCATTTGCCGTAACAGCGAAAATGCTTTCTTTGTCATTTCTATACGTATCTCAGGTTACGTTGTTTTGCCTAGCTGGAAACGGCAAAGTTGTGAAAAAGGTGTGTAAGATACGCTTTTTATCTCTGAAATGGTAAACATTTGAGAATTGAGACATTCATCATTAAAAAGAGCGCATTTTATTTAGGAGCCATATGCTCATAACTCAAAATGCCCAAATTTTGAGTTACGTTCCTTTGCCTTATCACGGCCGCATTGTATTGCGTATTTTGTTCATGTGTGCATGTTTGTTACTTTTGTGTTGTTTTGTTGCTGCCGTTGCTGTCGTTTTGCGTGACAACCTGTGTGTCTTCTGTATTGGGTATCAGTATATTCCTGGTACACACGGCCCGATAAATAGTGTCTATGCCGAAACATTTCTACAGTACCTTCAGTTACTACATGTATTTCATTGGCATTCTAAAGTTATGTACAGTTAATACTTATACTATGCTCTGTATTATCAGCATTATCATTATATGATACATTAATCCAATGGTATATAGACCAATTTAGCATGGACACGTTGTATTTGTATATGTGACTCTGCACCTCAAAATAAACAAAAAGTCGCCATACATGAATTTTTAGTTAAGACCATATTTTGAAAGAACAGACTTTAAGCTTTAAAGTGATATATAACTCAAATCAAATGGACTCTCCTAACCTATCTAAATATTGGAAAGAAAGCACAAACTCAGGAAAAGTGTTAACTCAGAAAAGAGGCTCTGAAGTACAGTGTCTATTCAAGCGCTTAATCTTTACCAAACCGTGCTGGCTGTGCGATGAATGGGACAAAAAACAGGAAGTAAACCACCAGAGTAACAACAATGAAGGGATTATTAGATTTAAGTGAAATTAAATATGCCTCATTAACACATTCTGTCCATAATTAATGCCAATTTTCAAAGCAGTAGCACTATCCTTTCAAAAGTTATTAGAGTTGAAAGTAAAGAGTGTGGACAAGGTTTTTCAGAAATGAAAAAGGGATTCTAAAGACACACCTAATCACACTATTCTACCAAAAATGTTCGAGATAAACTACTCAAAAAACACACTTTCCTGCCCGTTTCATGATACCAAATTTTAGCATAATGTAAAAGAAGACCCACTCTTTCAGAAAATATGAAAACGTCAAGTTCGGCTAGGTTGACCCATTTCACTTATTTTCAGTCCTCGCGCAAAATCAGTGTGTGCGACTTTATGTTCGTTTTGAGGTGCACGGTCACATATTGGTGTCGTTATTTGCTTTTTTTTTTCTTTGATTGATCTAAGTCCTATAAGCGTTGTTTTTTAGTGGAACACTCTTTTCCATCATCACAACTATTCTTTGTTGTTTGATATTTGAGTTTGATATCTGAATATTGAGAAGACAAAGTATATGTTTTTCAGTAATTCTTTAGATAGATTACCAGGTAATGTTATATTTGACACTACTCCCCTAGAAGAGGTTTCGTCTATTAAATTCTTAGGTGTTTGCGTTGATAATAAGTTATCATGGAAGTGTCACATAAACAATATTTGTAAAGTAATTGCACGTAACATAGGCATAATGAATAGATTGAAATATTATCTTCCTTCTTCGGCTTTGATTACGCTTTATTCAAGTTTGGTATTGCCGTACTTGAATTACGGAATTCTTGCTTGGGGGAATACATATTCGACATTGTTAGATAAACTTTTTCTTCTGCAAAAGATGGCGCTCAGAATTGTTTTTAACCTTCATATCCGAGCACATACTGACAAGCTCTTCCTTGAGCACAAAATTCTGAAAATAAAAGAGTTGTATTTGTTTCAACTTGGTCAATTTATGTTTAATTACAACTGCAATCATCTACCCAAAATATTTTATTCTTTATTTCACCGTAACAGCCACGTACATAACTATCCCACTAGACAATCTAAAGAATTTCATCTTCCCTTAGTTAGAACTGTACACACTCAAAATACATTTGTTTATACCGGACCCAGATTTTGGAATAGCTTAGATAATGATCTAAAAGAATCAGTGAAGTTAATTACATTTAAGTATAAACTCAAAAAATATTTGTTTTCTAAATATACCAGTTAATTCTGTTCAATGAAAAAACCCGTCATGTTTCACTTTTCCTTGAGATTTTGTAGTGTGTCCACAGACCTTTTCCATCCCTCTCCTTTTCCTTCTCTATTCTTCCCTGCTCCTTTTTCCTCGTTCTTCGTTGTCCAGTATCTGTCTGAGTGCATTTCCTCAAATTCTGTTGTTTCTGTGTATTGTGTTATTGTTGTTGTTGTTGTCGTCGTTATGTTTTTTTGTGGCCGATTGCATATCTTCCTTTCCGTTCAATTTTCCTGGCACACCTGGCCCCATAGTGTCTGTGCCACAAATGTGATATGTTATATAGTTTATACGTTTGCATCCTAAAATCCTAGTAAGTATTGTTCACAGTATCAACATCATTATATCAATGAGTAAAATGTACAATAGTATATAGAAGAATTTAAAATGAATATGTCTTATTGGTATAACAAATTGGTGCTGTTGTTGTTTTGTTCCAGTGTTCCACGTTTTACAAGCGTGGCTTTTTTAGTGGAACACTGTTTTCCATCATTGTGATTATTTACTATTTTTGTTGCCATGACAAAGTGCATTGTTTCTTTTTTACGACATCATTCGTGTATAATTTATATTGTATTGAAAAAAAAATCCTTTATCATACGAGTGTAAGAGAAATGAAAAAAAAATTGTATCACTTTGGATTATGTCAACTTTTTCTTTTCTTTTCTTTGTGATGATGGAAATAAATAAACTATTGAACTATTGAACTATTAACTATTGTTTTGTTACAATGACAAAGTTTGCATTCTCTTTGTTACTATAATATAGGTTCAATTTCATCAATTTTTCATTGGAATCGATGAAAAGGCGTTCAAATTCAAGAAATTCTAGGTCACTGCTCTACTCTCATGGTTCATTTCATTTCTTTGATCATTCAATTTCGTTTGTTGTCATTCTTTTTAGATTCTTTTTCATTCAATTCAACGACTCAACGAAATTTAACGACTCATAGTTGACACTCAATATCACGCCAGATGGATAGACGTTCAAGATTGTCCCAAGTACCAATTTCAATTTCATTTATAGGAACTCAACTTCACACTTTGATTTACTAATCCGTCTAACTGTTTGCATTTCTTTCCTGTGAATCGTTCTTCCACTTTCAATGATTATATCCCCTAACAGTATGGATGTAACAATTAGGAAATGGCCATATTTCAAAATGGCTTAGTTATGTCTACTTCAATATTAACATTTTTTTTTTTAAATTACAGTCCTGCCTTCCTCGTGTTCATAATTATCATCAGTTGCCACAATCGCCTCAGCTGTCAACCTATTTCACCCAAGGGTGTTGCCAATGATCCAGTCTTGCCGGTTGTCAATGGTTTTTACCCACTTTTTGTCCGTACTCAAAATAGGAGAAATGAGTCAACCTAGTCAATCTTGAGTTTTCATTAATTTTCTGAAAGAGCAATTTTTAAAGTTTTGAATCATTAAAACGAATGGGAATTGTGTTTATAGCATTTTGGGGGGAGCACTTATTTTGGAAAATAGTTGATTAGGTATGTTTGAGAGGCCCCTTTTCCTTTCTTAACAAAATAATTTACATACTCGTCACTTTCAACTCTAATAACCTTTGAAAAAATAATGCTACTGCCATGAACGCTGAGTTGTGGATAGAATATGTTGACAGAGCATGCCCAAGTTCAGGTCACAGCAAGTATCAATCATCAGAAAGGGCTGCAGGCAAATTATTAATAGCTACGCTTAAGCTGCAGCCTTTCTCTGTTATTTGCTGTTGTTCTTATTCATGTTTGTTACACTTTGTGAATCCAACGGATACAAACATGCTTTGTAGAAAGCATCTTATGCATATGCTACAATATGCGTGAATGTACAATGATAATCCAGGACGCAAAGAGGTGGATCTCTTTCCATCTTGCAAAAACCTATAAATCAAATATTTTATCGAATGAATCATATCAGGAGGCTTGTCTAATATATTATAACGTTTCCACGATGGACAATAACCTCTACTCCTTCTTCTTCTTTCACACATGATATGGTCAAAACCTTGGCAAATAAAAACGATTGGTGTTTATTTCTATGTTGTTTTAAACGTGCCGAAGATGGGTGTAAGTTTATCCAGAAAAAAAGCAGTAAGTGGCACTGTATCTGATTTTGTTTTATTTCCACTGTTATCATCATGATTGTTATCATGATCGTGATTATTAACATTGTCATTGTTACCAATTTTTCAATTTCCATTCTTACTTTTCAATTATTATCCGTTATTATCATGTTTCGTTATCTAATTGTTAGGTATCAATGTTATTACTTTAGGATTATCGGAATTCTGTAGGGAATGATAGGTGATATTGCCAAAACCTGTTCGGGGAGCCCAACGAGCGACCCTTCTCAGATTTGGCTCTACCCAAACCAGCCAGCCGGACTCAAAGAACATGCTGAAGGGTGTGACTGTGACATCGAGAGCAATCGGTACGTCGACCTCTTGACTCGTTCCTTCGATGTTGATCATCTTCAAGATTCCTGCGCCGACGGAGAAGAAGAGCGCGCCACCTGTACAGATGACACAAAACAAAGAATAATTAGAATCATTGATGTCACAAAATGATTGCACGGCCTCAAAATGGAGGCTGCGGTATTTCAAAATCGGTGTGGCATAACTGCAAAATTCGCTACAATGCACTGGCCTCGGAACGTTTTGGGGGGCAGGGGTTGGGGTGGGGGTAGGGAAAGAGGGGGGGGGGAGGGTGAGGAAGAAGAGGGAGTGTGTGGAGGGGCGCGAGGCAATAGAGAGGAAGAGGGGGTCAAAGGTCAATGCACAATGAATATACCGTCATATTCATGGTATAGTGCACTTTACTATATGGATATGACACTTTTTTAATTATTAATCGCCATTTTGTCTTTGTCAAATCATGTAATATTTTAGTGACCAATATGACGCTATGTAGTTCAATCAGCGAACAGAATCTCATTAATAACTAATAATTATACGGGTATTCTTTAAAAGCAACTCGGTGAAGCAGGGGCGGATCCAGGGATTTCGTATAGGAGGGGCATCTTTACAAAATTAAAGGGGTGCTAACGGGCCACCCATTTTTATCTATTTTTTTTTTTAGTGGAAAAGTGAGCAAAGAAAATGGGATTCCATTGGGATTCGAACCCGAGACCTCCGGATTGCTAGACCGGTGCTCTACCGACTGAGCTATAGAAAGCCCTAGTGCAGTGTTCGTCCCAGAAACCCTTAATTCTCAATGCTCGGGTGGTCAGAAGCTATAGCAGTGTGTTTGTGTGTGACACACACGCACACACTTGAACCTGGCATAAACCCGAAGGATAATTCAACTAGGGGATAAATGCGAGGGATCACCGAAGTGATGCAGCTTTTTGAGTTTGTAACAAATAAAGACAGAATAAACTGACCAGAAAGAATATAAATTATTAGTGGAAAAGTGAGCAAAGAAAATGGGATTCCATCGGGATTCGAACCCGAGACCTCCGGATTGCTAGACCGGTGCTCTACCGACTGAGAGGGTTTCTGGGACGAACACTGCACTAGGGCTTTCTATAGCTCAGTCGGTAGAGCACCGGTCTAGCAATCCGGAGGTCTCGGGTTCGAATCCCGATGGAATCCCATTTTCTTTGCTCACTTTTCCACTAATAATTTATATTCTTTCTGGTCAGTTTATTCTGTCTTTATTTTTTTTTTTGTTAAAAATAAAGGGGGCGCCCCGTGCGCTCCGGGCTGGATCCAACACTGTTGACGCAACTTAACTAGTGCTATCCGAGAGCTAAGATCGGGAGTTGGGTCATAGGCTTTCTTGGTGTTATAGAATGTTAGATGAATATCTTAATTGGGCGCCACATAGATGATCTTCTACAGAAAAGAAAACTTCTGTGCAACAGATGCAATCTATAGCATAACACATTTGTTATCTTTCAAGATTATGTATCTATAATGTCTCTTTATTGCCGTATTTATAAGTGACCGTGCACCAAAAAACGAACAAAAAGTCGCACACACTGATTTCGTGTGAGGACTGAAATGGGTGAAATTGGTCAACCTACCCGATCTTAAATTTTTCATATTTTCTGAAAGAACAATCTTCTCTTACATTGTGCTAAAATTTGGGATCATAAAACGAGCAGAAAAGTGTGTATTTTAGCAGTTTATCTCGAACAATTTTTGGTAGAATAGTGTGATTAGGTGTGTCTTTAGAGTCCCCTTTTCATTTCTTTAAAAGCTTGTACACTTCATTTTCAACTCTAATAATTTTTGATAGGATGATAGTACTGCTTTGAAAGTTAGCATTACTTATGGACAGACTATGTTAAGAGGGCATGCTCAATTTTACTTTAATCTGATAATTCCTTCATTGTTGTTACTTCGATGGATCACATCCTATTTTGTCGTCCCATTCATCGCACAGGCAGCACGGCTTGGTAAAGATTATGCGCTTGAATAGACACTGTACTTCAGAGCCTCTTTTCTCAGTCCACACTTTCCTGAGTGTGTGTTTTCTTTCCAATATTTAGATAGAAGTCTGCTCTTTTAGAATATGCTCTCAACTAAAATTTCATGTCTGGCGACTTTTTGTTTGTTTTCTGATGCAGGGTCACATAAACTCTCACCCATGCAACACCGCCTCAACGTCTGCTTTAACAGTTCCAGCTTCTGACTATGATAAGTATGTAAATTACAAACGGCCTTATTCTTATGATATATATCCTAACAATTTATTACCCTCCATTTTTTACATTCAAATACACAAGAGATGTACATTTATACAACACTAGACCAAAATGATGATTTATATTTCCATTTCCTTAGACATGCTGTATCGCTTAGATCTGTTTAATGGCAAGGAGCACATGTTTGGAAGTCCGTGCCTGATGAAATAAAGTTATGCCTAGTATAAAAGAAACTCTTTTTTTTTTCTCCAATGTGTTGTATTTCTTTTTACATAGTAGTCCGATGCAATGTTATTTTTCTCACATTGTAATTTGCATTTTATGACTATTTAGAAATAAATGAAATGACATGAAGTAAAGTTTGACTTACCCACTTCGTCGAGTGCAAGTCCCCGGACATTGGGTCGACTGCCTGGGTCTGCGAAGGCATGCAAGACTCTCTCGGACTGACGGGGAAGATCCCCAGTGATGATACCGGTCTGTCGCAGGATATAATATGTCCTGCAACAAGCAAATACATGTATTAATCAATATCGATCCCTAACTGATAATCACTTTCATTAATGCACTTATACATAATACATTCCGCTCATTCGATGTGTGTCTTTGTGTGTGTGTGTGTGTGTGTGTGTGTGTGTGTGTTTTTTGGAGATAGGATATAGTCATTGGAAACAAATATGACTTTTTTTCATTCATTAAAAAAAGAATAATACTTTTCGCTGTCCATTATCACAATCTATTCAAATCTTTGTCTTTCTGCCATAGTGTAAGTCAATACCTTCACGCACTAGGGCTCTAATTCCTTCCGCTTTAAATTCTTCACATAATCATTGTCTGCTTTAAAAATTCTGAGAACATGATTACTTCCAGAATTAAATAATGTACCAAACGTATTTCATCATCATCTCTTGTGGAATTTACCAATGATATCTAGTTGACTAACGAGCGTTTGAAAGTCACCATCAAATGTTGCTTACCTTTGAGACTGACGAATAACCAGGCTTCTCGGATATGCAATTTGGTTGTACTGACATAAGAGCTCCTTATAACCGGGTTGATTAGGGTCCCGCCGGTAGAACTTCCCATCGCTGGTGGTCCAATAGAAATACCCGTCTGTCTCGTCCACTGCCAAGGAATTGTACCCTCAAGAAAACAAAAGAAAAAAAGTGTTTGAGTGTTTAACATGATTTTTAGATTTCTGAAACATTTACTACTATTTAAGTGGAGATCAGCAGAACAAATCACGAGACATTAAATATTCGCGATAAAATCGAAGCAGTCATAATTACAGATGTCTTGTATCTTTGCCTTACATTGTAATACTTACAATTTTCTTTGAAATACAGAATGGAAGCACGAAAAATATCATTATCATGTATCCGTATTTATTTATTCACATTCATATTGATAGCTCTCTCAGGAAATTGCTGTTTTTCGAACACTGTTGAAGGGGTCCAACCAAAGTAAAAACAAACAAAACAAAAAACCATAAACAATGTGATAGTCACATGGGGAGAGTTAGAAACAACATCTGATCAAGACATATGTAATTAATAACTGAAACAGTAAACCAATAAACAATAATACAAAAAGAAAATACAAGTTTAAGTCAAGGAAATCAACTTACTAAAAACAAGAGACCCGCGGGTCTCGCGCTCCTGAGTATCGCAAGTTCATCTTTCACGCAGTCACTAATCTAAACTACACACAGCTCTACCAAACTTTGAACAGGCATTTTTAAGTAGAAGATGAAAATGTGCAATTAGAGTCTAAATTCGCACCCCCACTCATAGTATCAATTTTAGCTCTGTCACTTCTGGTTCTAGAGAATATTCCTTAATGTGTGTGTGGGGGGGGGGGGGATGGGGGGGGGGGCGCCCTGGGGCCGCCCTGGGTGGAGCATGGTGCCCATTTTAACAAATTGAGATCCTAACCCCCCTGGGGATGCTACCTGTCAAGTTTTGCGAACATCCATCATGCAGATTTCACGAAGAAGATGAAATTCAGAATGTACAATTTAAGCCCCAATTTGGATCTCGCCATCCTTCCCCCTGCCCGCAAGGGGGGGGGGGGGGGGGCATCCCTTGATCTGCTATGAGCAAATGTATACTAACTCGTAGTTTTAACTTAGTTCTATCACTTTTGATTCTAGAGAAAATGTTTAAAGATTCCTTAATTTTGGGAGGTTTGGGTCCCTTGGGGCCCTAAGTGGGACACAGTGCCCATTTGAATAAATTGAGTTAATATGCCCCTAGGGATGCTACCTGCCAAGTTTGGTGGAAATGGGTCATGGGGTTCTCAAGAAGAAGATGAAAATGTACAATTTAGGTCCCATTAGGACCCCTCCCAACCCCCTCCCTGGGTCTCAAGGGGGGGGGGGGGACCCCTGATCCCACCATGAACAACATGAAACTAGTCATCAATGTACTAACTCATAGTATTAACTTAGCTCTATCACGTCTGGTTCTAGAGAAGCAGATTTTTAGAGATACCTTAATTTTGGTGGGTTTGGGCCCCATGGGAGCCCCCTGGGAGCCCCCTGGGTGGGGTATGGTGCCCATTTTTATAAATTGAGATCCTAACCCTCTAGGGATGCTACATGCCAAGTTTGGTGAAAATCGGTCCTGGGGTTTTCAAGAAGAAGATGAAAATGTAAAAAAATTACGCACGACGGACGACGGACGAAGAGCGATCGCAATAGCTCACTTGAGCCTTCGGCTCAGGTGATCAAAAAAAAAAAAAAATCTGAGAAGGAGAGGTAGAAAAAAAGAAATAACAGCCAAATAAAGATAGCAATTCATTCATATAAACTAAAAAAAATGCTATACACTCAATAATGTACGACATTCAAGGAAATTGGGCTGGTATTCAATAATGACGCTTAAAACTCTCAACCAAACAAATTTACAGGAAGGTCCCCTGAACACATTGATACCATAATATGGTATTATAACCTTTTACAACAAAAATGACAGTCCATGTCTGGCAAACCTGTCTTGCCCCTGGGTAATACTAACGTCTAGGTCATTCCAGAGCTTTGAGCTACCATAAGTCAAAGATTGTATACCATAATCACTTTTTGGTTGGGTTAGTCTGAGAGTGTGTTTGTCAGATCTCGTTACATATAAGGAGATTCACGCACACAAAACAAAATGCTTCTAGGGCAATTACCCCAGAACCCTTCTCTGACCCTAACCCTAATCGTAATCTTGAACCTAATCTTGAACCTAATCCTGACCCAAGCCCATACTGTAACCCTAAACGTAACCCTAACCCTCATCTTTACTCATACCCTATTACTAATCAGTATTTAGCCGGAGCCCGGGGGAGGGGGGGGGGGGGGGGTAAATGCCCTGATAGGTGTTTTAATGTTTAATACAATTGACAGAGATTACGATTGATCGCTACATGCTAATTGCTCTCTTCAACGCATAAAGTCTATCTCTATACAAGCTTCGTGAAGAAAACATACAGTCCACATTCAACGCAATTCAAAGTGCACAATTTTGTAATACAGTGGGATTTCGAATATCAAGCCATCGATTTCCGGATTGTCTGTTATCCGGACGTGGACTGGCTGACATCATCTTTTAATGTTTTCATGTATTGTTAGGGCCAAATCTCACTAAAAACAAAAACATGTTTAACCATCATTATGCAAATACACGACCGGACATGATTCAACCATAGCAGCAAACTATAACTTTTAAGTCAGTTTGTGAGATAGTAATCATTGTCAATGACTGGTGCTACTGTACTTTCAACTCACTAAGAGAAACCTTACACATTCAGTGTAAGTATTCACCAACTCTACAATGCTGTAGTCAAAACTGGAATGGATGATTGATTTAGAAAACAAAAATGCCGTGTGTATAATAGTATCAATATAACTATGATCCGATTCTACGAAAAAGATTTCACTACTTAAACACTTTTCAGCATACACATGTAAATTCAACGTTGATTGCTTTATCAGACAGTCAGACGAAATCATTTGTAAATGCCAGTCATGTAAAACAACTGATCGTTGATTACCAAAGTCTGACGCACTGGTGTCAAGAGTCACCATTTCCCTTCCACCTCCCTAATTCCTCATCACCTCCCCTCCTCCGACTTTCTTCACGGTCATATATATATATATATATATATATATATATATATATATATATATATATATATTAATTGTCCTCGAACAACAGAATGTTATCAAAACATAGAATATGATATTCTATCGTTCTCCCTACAAAAAGATATGAGTCATGAACTATGAACAGACATATTTGTGTCATATTCTATATTATGATATTATTAATATGCATATATAGCTACAATGCATATCAATATTGTTTAGACAACAACAACATATCATTTTCTGTTGTCTATGGCCGCGTTTATCAACTTTACCCTGTTTAAACGGCTTTCAAAAGCCGTTTCCAAAGCCCTTTAGAAACGGCTTCCAAAATAGTTGCGTTTATCAACTCTTCGCGAACACGATAAGGGCGGACGTCCACTTGGGCGCGGACAAGCCCCGGAAGGGTTGCGGAAGCAAATTTTGTCATTTCGGCATCCTGTCCGCGACAGACGCGGAATAACTTTGTGAATCGGCTTGTCCTGGGACATTCCTAGGACTGTCCGCGGACTGACTGCGGACATTCCTAGGAAACTCCGGAAGAGCGCGAAATACCTCAAATTATGCTAATCGTAGCCGGGCAGCGCGGAAACATCTAGGATTACACCAGGAATGAACGCGGACAATCAGGATGCCTTCCGGACAACATAAGTTAGGCATGCGGACAAACTGCGGACAATACCAGGAAAATGGAAAGGTATAAATTTGGCACTGACTTTGAATTTTCCTCATTTGACTGCTAGCCGTACAACACGAGGCACCTTTGAACAGTTTGCCTCTATAAAAAGAAACATCTTATGTTTATTAAAGTAGACCTCCAGATAGTTTTCATATTTTATATTCTAACAACTATGAATTGGTCATACTGAGGACAAAGTTTCAGAATTTATGTTCAATAAATAAAAAAAAATCAGTTATATTATAAATTCAAAATGAAAAAAAAATGAGAAGTCAAAGAAAGAAATACACTTCGTATAAGATATTCTAACGAAGATTATACGGCTGGAAAAGAGAAAATATTATATGATTCACTTTAAAAAATACATAAATATGATATAAAGAATACATTGAAGGTGTTGAAGCAGGCTATGGATATATTAAAAAAAAGAAATCAAATATTACAAAAATAAGACATGGTAATAAAATTCTTGAGGATCCCAATGATATAGCTAATATTTTTAACTTTCATTTTTCAATGATTGGAGAGAATTTGGCAGAAAAAATACCAGGGTCAAATATACATTTTTCTAAATTCTTAGGTCAATCCAATTCCGGTTCTATTTTCTAAATTTTTCTCTCTCCCGAAGGCGCGGAAACGCCCGGACATGTTTAGGACAGTGAGCGGACACGTTCAGGAACATGCGGACAGGTTCCCGAAGGAGTGCGGAATACCAAATTTGCATTCCGGGGCTTGTCCGCGATTTGTCCGCGCCCTAGTGGACGCCTGGTCTAACTGGCCTGTCACTGCACAGCTGCATTGCGCAATTCGACCCGAAGAGAAGAGGTCATATAAGGCGTGCATTGTTCGTAACTGCAGTACAATACTACAAAACTGTTTCAAAACAGCTTTGCGCTTATCAACTTCAAAAGGATTTTACAAACAGGTTTCTGAAAACCTGTTTAGGAAACCTGTTTGGAAAGCCACAAATTTGCGGCTTTCGAAAAGGCTTTCCGAAAGGGCTTTCAAAACAGCTTTGCATCGTTTATCAACTCGTAAAAAATCCTTGAAAGCTGTTTGCAAAACCTGATTCTGCCGAGAAAAAGAGTTGATAAACGCACCCTATGTCTATGAAGACAGTCCCTTTGTACTTCCCTTCCCATCCTTTCGTATTCCAGACAAATACAAGGTGTTTCAAAAAGTCCCATTTTTTATTCTTCATAATTCAAAAACTATCAGACAACACTGTCATTGATAATGTGATCATTGATCACAACTAGTCTTTATTCAGCCTCTGGCGGTATCTGTGTAAAGTCAAACGCCTGCCGATACTGTCGTTGAGTCGTGACAATGCTCTCCCTACTTCTGAAAAACGAAATTACAATGAATACCTTCTGTTCTGTCGTCAACATGGTGACAGGAAGCAAAGAAAATCCATTAGAGTATACGCTTGTGTATATGGAGCCTTAAAGAAATGTATTGTGAAACAAATTGCCCTAATGAAAAATGCTGCTGAACTCTTTATTAAAAATGATCTCTTTTTATCTAGAAAGCGACAAATTTGTCATACTAGGCCTATTAGTAGACAGTTGTCTTAATCAAAATGAAGAACTTAAGATCGTTTATGATTATTTATATCCCGAATTCAGTGATATGTGAAGCAAACTTTGAAAATGATTGCCAGCTGGAATGAAATGTGGTGTTTGCAAGCACATGGAACCGGAAACATGTGCTTACTTTTTCTATGTGCATGCATTTCACCCTTTACCGTGCCTGAATTCAGACTAGCAGTGCCCAGGGCAATCCATATGAATTATTGATTAAACATTCATGTGCCTGGGAGCGCGAGACTGACACCTTAGTCCATGGGCCAGGCCAGATATTGGTACCATCTGAGGTGGCAAAACCATTTTGGTGTCATTTTGTTTGTCGGGCATAGATATGCTTATCAAGCTATGATAGCATTTCCAAATGAGTAGCTTAGTCATAGTAACTGAATTTTTAACCAATTTGGTCTCGTTGTTATATCCCTATACTTCTGAATCGAAACTAACCGCTATACAAAGAAGAGCACTGTCTTCTGCATGTTCCATAGAGCTGTAAAATGCAGCTCTATGGTATGTTCACAGGTGTTCTATTGTAAACGCGGTGCGCTTAGTCTTTATTCAAGGCAGCGAAGGGAATATCCAAAGGTTATGATGTCCACAGCGCTTAGTCTTTATTCTAGACGGTGAAGGGAATATCCAAAGCGTATGATACAGTGTATATCCTTTTATCTAAAAACAACAACAATAACAAAAGTAATTCCTCGTGAATTTTACCGTATCTTTTAATTATTTATCATTTTCCGGCGAAAACGCTACGGTGAAAACGCTGATAACACGCCAATGTCGCTTTATTTCCCTCCAACAATATAAGATAATGCAAAAACAATGTACCGGTACACTACGATACATTATAATGAATGGTATTGTAAATGAACAGAGTGATTTTTGTTTAAAACTGATGTATTTGTTGATCGGGTAGTATCAAAACAGTATAGATAATCCCTTTATTTGTTGATCGGGTAGTATGAGGAACTTTAGATATGATAACGGTACATTGGTCTAGATAAAGACTAAGCGCACCGCGTGACAGCTGTGGACATCATAACCCTATGGATATTCCCTTCGCTGCCTTGAATAAAGACTAAGCGCACCGCGTTTACAACAGAACACCTATGGACATACAGAAGGCAGTGCTCTTCTTTGTATACCGGTTTAGTTTCGATTCAGACGTATAGGGATATAAAAACGAGACCAAATTGGTTAAAAATTCATTTATTATGACTAAGCTACTCATTTGGAAATGCTATCATAGCTTGATAAGCATATCTATGCCCGACAAACAAACTGACACCAAAAAGGTTGTGCCACCTCAGATGGTACCAACAACCCATTTTTCGGGTCTTGGCCCATGGACTACCTAGTCAAAAGGTGGTTCAGGCATGTTTATTGTTCAGGGCCATTGTCAGCACACACTCACATACACATCATTGGTTCCTGTGCAAACTTCAATTTTTGTACAGAGGGTTAAAATTTGACCAAAATCTGAAACCTTACTTCAGAATCAATCTTAGATTTAATGAATCTGATTTATGCTTTCACATTCAAATTGCCTTCAACAAAATTGTACACTATTCAGCTATTACTCCTATCACTGGCAGTTTAATAGGATGAATAGTTTTTGAACTATTAATGATCAAAAGTGGAAAATGTTTTTTGAAACACCTAGTCGTTGTAGGCCCGGACCGTATAAAACCACAGAAATTTCTCGTGCATGAAATTTTCGAGAGTTTTGTAACAGAGCCAAGATTCGTGAAAATGACATGTGGGGGAAAGTTCGTGTCTATGCTAAATGCACTGAATGTCAGTGGTACACATATTCGTGGAAATTTCACGCCGTGAATATTTCTGGTTCTGCAGTAGTCGCAGCTTGAAGTCTCACAAAAGAATTTCAAACTGAAAAAGACGGAGTCATCACAAATATCAGTTTGCAACCTATCATCATCAGTAGTTCTTCTTCAAAAGGTCATTTACGTATAGCTGAATTTGTGGTCGTAATACACTTGCAACTGAGAGTGCTATCTAGGCCTAGATATAAGATTTCCATTTCAACACCCGGCTTAAAATAATATTTATTTTTACATCCTTATGATATATTTTACCTTACATAAATTGCCATTGTGACCAAATCCTATGTTGCCTTTCAATTACCGTTTATTGCATTCTTGAAAGAAAAGTTCGTAGAAAAAGAAATTGAAATTGAAACATTTGAATGACATTTAGTAATTTACTGTCACAAAATTCTAATTTCGATTTTTTCAATGCCCGCAGCAAGTGTCAGACGTTTCATGGATTTATGCCCCGGGGTTTTAATGCATCCTGGGGCGCGTTTGTATTCATTTCTACCATTGCAGATGTAAACTGCATTTACTATCATGATTATCTACATAGGCAGTAAGCAGTCAGTGAAGAAAAGCATTTCCGTGCCTGAACTTTCGAGCTTATAATCTGAACGGGTGCACGACACTGCACGTTACGAGACCGACACCCATGAGTCATACAGCCCATGAGTCATACAGACCATGAGTTATACAGCCCATGAGTCATACAGACCATGAGTTATACAGCCCACAAATTATACAGCCCTTTGGGTCACACAGCTCATGAGATCGCCATATGGTGTGTAAAGCAAACAAAGATCGACACATAAAGCCTTATGTTGTAATGTCGAACTCGTGGGCCCTAATTGTCTAGTGTCAAACTTATGGACTGTAAGACTCGAGAGTGGGCTAGATGACTCATGGACCTTTTTCAATGTCGAACTCGTGGCCTGTATGACTCCTGGGTGTCGGTCTCTTGGGATGACCCCGTCATGGGGTTACACTTGTAACTAACGAGTTCTTTCGTAAAAGTGAAAGTCTTTTACATTTTCACACACACACACACACACACACACACACACACACACACATACACACACATATCATTTGAATAAGATGACGTGTGTATTTGTGGCGATATAGATGTCCTACCGTTACAGGCCGTGAAATGTGCTATGGAAGTCCACTGATTACTCCCAAGTTCCCATCTCACAATTCGGCCCCCGCCGCCAACTTGAAGTAACATAGCGTAGAGGCAACCTCGTACCGAGTCGTAGGAGACAGAATACACCTTTCCCTGCATCGATCCAAATGGCTCGAAGGTGCTTTTAGACACTTCGGAGATGAAGACTGAAGATTGGGCGTTATTTCTCTCAACAACAAGAAGTCGTCCTGTTAATATGTATCAATAAGTAAAAACGAATATATATACACGCCTTTCATTGTGAATAGACACTCAAATGCTTCCTTTTTGAATTAGTTCGAAAGTACAAGTGCAATGAGTCGGACAAAATTGTCGACACCTGATGGCAGGACCTGAGGTAGTCAAAATACAAGAATTTGGGCATTTATTTTATTTTTTTTTTGTGCGTGTGTGTTTTTTAAGAAGAATATTAGTCATAAACAATGATATCGACTGAGGCTAACAGGTGGTATCGACAGCTTCCTACATAACAAACATTTTTTTTTTTCACTTTAAGTGATTATTTTTGGATGTTGTTTGCTTGATATAAATTGTAAGAAAGTATCTATATATTTTTTTTCCCTGTCATTGTTCTTTGGTCTCTTTTTATCTCTCACGCTTTGTCTGTCTATTCGTTTTTCCTCATTTTTGGAGCGGGGGGGGGGGGGGATTCTTTTCCATTATCAACGTCTAAACTGCGTACAAACCGTGACTGTGCCCGATACGACAGGTTAGGATCTAACACGCTTTGAGTGCTAGTTGCATTGGTCATACTTTAGGATATGAAGGGAACGTGTTGGAAAACGATTAGGAATTCCATTTAAGTGCCAAGTACTAACAAATTTCCGAAGACGCAAAATATATTAACCTTTGAGATCGCACACCACCCCAGCGTCTTGGCCGTGATGACAGGTGTTCGCCCCAATTGGACTCTTGCGGCATCTGTAGAGGGACTCCTCGGCGCCCGAACACACCGTGTTGTCAAGCCAGATCCGCCCCGTGCCCTCCTCGTACGCACCCGACCAAGCTAGACCCTTGGTGTAGCCAAGCTCCTTGCAAACAACTTGAGCAGCCTATTTATCCGAAGAGCACAGACTTGCGAAAATGAAAATGCTTACAAACTGATATAAACTGCGATTATAATGTCCAGTATTTCACAAACTGAATGATAAATTGTAGTTAAGTATCATACGAGAATATTACATTGCGCCTCGTGTTTGCAAAGTCGATTCGCCCAGAAATGAACCAAACTGAATCGTGACATAGTGTCTGTCACATGAATTCTATTTTATTAGGAAGATCACTTTCATTACATTCTTTTCATCCTACATTCTTTTCATCCTACATAGTTTTACGAACCTTATTTTCTGTTACCAAAAAAGTGATGTCTAAATGTGACCCTGCACCTCAAAACAAACAAAAAGTCGCCAGACATGAAATTTTAGTTAAGACCATATTCTGAAAGAGCAGACTTTAAGCTTTAAAATGATGTATAACTCAAATCAAATGGACTCTCCTAACCCATCTAAAATTGGAAAGAAAGCACAAACTCAGGAAAAGTGTGAGCTGAGAATAGAGGCTCTGAAGTACAGTGTCTATTCAAGCGCTTAATCTTTACCAAACCGTGCTGGCTGTGCGATGAATGGGACAAAAAACAGGAAGTAAACCACAAGAGTATCAACAATGAAGGGATTATCAAATTAAACTGAAATTAAGCATGCCTTATTAACACATTCTGTCCATAATTAATGCCAACTTTCAAAGTAGTAGCACTATCCTTTCAAAAGTTATTAGAGTTGAAAGTGAAGAGTGTGGACAAGGTTTTTCAGAAATGAAAAAGGGATTCTAAAGACACGCCTAATCACACTATTCTACCAAAAATGTTCGAGATAAACTGCTAAAAACACACTTTCCTGCCCGTTTTATGATACCAAATTTTAGCATAATGTAAAAGAAGACCCGTTCTTTCAGAAAATATGGAAAAGTCAAGTTCGGCTAGGTTGACCCATTTCACTTATTTTCAGTCCTCACGCAAAATCAGTGTATGCGACTTTATGTTCGTTTTGAGGTGCACGGTCACAAATGCTCTTGTCGAAAAATGAAATAAAAAGTTGAATTGAATTGCATTGAACTGAATTGAATTGAATTGAATTAGTGAGTCTACGTTTCCAGCGATTTTGCAGAGATCGAACTTTATCTACCTTAGTCATGAATACGATGTGGACAAGCAAAGTAAAAACGCTCATCGCTCTGTAGCTTATTGCCACTGCATTGTTAGCAAGAGAATCATAGCCCTATTAAATTCATCTTAATGCCCCAGAATAAATAAAAACCTGCACCCGACTTAAATATTCCGCATCTAAAGTCTCTTCATTTCCCATTCATGTTGGATACCAAATTTTACGAAATGGTGTTGGATCTGTTACATAAAGACATCGACTAAAATGTGTATGATAATGATCAAAATGGAGATGCACTCTGTTCCATTTGATTGGAAGATTAACAAGATCATACATTGGCTAATCACTGATCACATATAGATAAAAAATCATATATGTTCTTGATCCGTGTCGTTTTATTTTGGGGTTATGAATACACGCTCAGCAAAAAAAAAGAAAATAAAAAGGAAAAGAAAGGAAACACTTTTTGAAGTTCATATTTCTCACAGAAGATTTGGCTAAGTATTAATGTTTTATGTACCATGTTAAAGGTAATTAATTGGCTATCAGCCTGGTACATCTGTAGGTCAATGAAAAAAAAAAAACATGAGTGAACACATTCGTTTTTCTCTTCCAAAGCACAAAAGCAAAACTTGCAAAAATGGACAAGTTGTCATTCATGCGTATGTGCTCTTCCATGTAACAATGACAACAATTAAAGACAATTCAAAATAATCAAATATACAATTCAGTTTTGAAAAGCATCTCATGATCTTCATAATTACTTTGTAGCCCGCTAAGATAAAGAAAGGCGAAAAATTAAGAATTTTCTATCAAATCCAAATTCAAATGGTGTGAAAGAGGCAATATTAACAAAAATGACAGAAATTTCAAATGTTATTTCAAATAAAGAACTTTGAAAATCGTACTTGGTTCTTGAAATTGTCTCATGACTTCTTAAATTCGTAAATGAAAAGATTGAAATGAAGAGATTCTGTCCATTTTTTCACCTTTGCGGCTTACTCCCTGTGTCATTTGAAGTTAGACTCGATAGGAAACGCTTATTTTTCCCCTTCAGTTTCCCACTTTTCTTAGTGTTTGAGGAGATAAAGAGAAACAAGGGGACGAAAACTTCAAGGGGACGAAAACTTCTATTTCATTCATGTCTCTCATTGTGTGAAATAGCTCTTTTGTTATCATTGCTATCTTGTGAAGGGCTTTTTGCAAATGAACGACAATATGTCAATTCTTGCAATTTTTACTTTTGTGTCTTGAAGGATAAAGTCAACGTGTTTACTCATGCATGAGATTTCCCTTTGTGTTAACCTACCAGGTTGATATCCAATGAAATAATCTTTGATATGGTGTACCACAGGCACAATGATTTTGATCAAAATCTTCTAGGAAAAATATGTGCAGTAAAAAATGTTTACATTCTTTTTTTGCTGAGCGTATTTTGGAGAAACGTCGCGAATATCTATTACTGACTAATTTTTGTTCTGCTAATGAAGTATAACCCTTTTACTTGCTTGCTTTTTATAGTCAACTAGACTACACAATGTAGTGAGTTTTTACTACCAAAACTGGCTAAAAGATTACAACTTACATTATTATCCCATGACGTGTTACACACGGTTCCCCATTCCTTGAAGTAGTAGATTTCAACTCTTCCTTCCCCGTTTGAAGACAATCGAACAGCTAAAGCGGAAAATGAAGATAAGAGCACGACTCTTTGTTGTACTGTTATATTTCTTCATATTACTCAAGACACAAATACGCTTATTGTCAAGTCACACTCACGCAAACACGCCTGCATTTACATGTGTTATACCTAGTGTTCACCGCAACAGTAGTGTCATTTATGGTAGCCTACTTAAAGTCATAATCACTAAAACTGAAGCAAGTTACTAAATTCTTCTAAAAATATCATGAGTTTTGTACAACTTCAATTGTATTTCAGATCATTTTTTTTTTCACTGCTTGGAGGCGTCTGGATAATGATGAAGTCCGAATAAGAGAGGGCTGGATAAGCGAAGTCGGACTGTATCCACTGGATACGCAGCAGAAGATATTCTAATGACACCGTCCTATGCAGGGATTAATTGATAGATGTGCCATTAAATTATAATGTCTTCCCATTAACTAGGAATGATATATTCCCTTATCCTTCTCTCCACTTATCATGAACGGAAAGGTTTAGATGAGAGTGACTAGTGAGGATTATCAAGCAAATTATATTATGATACCTAGTAACTATGAACGATGACATGACAGTCCAAATATGACCTGAAATCATGTGGGCTAATTTAAGAATTAAAAATAAGCTGCATATGCGTTAACACAACCATTGTTTTGTTTGGTGAGTAAACATAAATGAACAAAAAAAAAATTGATTAGAAATCTAAATTTGATTTGATTAGGAAAGCAAATGATACCTAGTAACGATGGACAATGACATGACAGTCCAAAGATAATCTGAAATCATGTGGTCTAATTTAAGAATTAAAAAAATGCTGCATACGTGTTAACATAACCATTCTTTGGTTTGGTGAGTAAACATAAATAAACAACAAAAAAAAATTGATTAGGAATCCACAGCAATTCGGGGTAAGATTGACATACTCGTAGATAACATTAACCATTCAGTGTTTTAGTATCAGCATGTAGTCGTGTTTTTTTTTTCATGACTTTAGCAAAACAACAACAACGCTTTGTGTTTGTTGACGTCGTTGAATAGGAATTAGTTACTCACATGCAACAGACACAGGATACACAAAACGTACAAAAACAGGTAAAGGAGTTCAATTTATTGAGGTTGCCAGAAAGGAACATCCAAATACTAGGACACACCGTGACTCTCCCTTATCGTGCATGTGTGCCCCTTTGTGTGTTAGAGATGATCAATTCAGTATAATATTTTATATGTTTGATAACAAGGATAATGCTCTTGGTATAGAAAGACGACCAAAAAGGGGGAACAAACAAGCAGCTTTCCTTTGGACTACAAAAAGAAATGAATTTGCGAAGTGCGCTAGAAAACACTTTTTTAGCAGAATGAATATTATGTTGATGATGAAAACATGGCTAACACACACTAACACACACACACACACACACACGCACACGACTAAACACGTAAACAAAGCAAATACGTAGAAGAGAAACCCCTGCTTAATGGTTTTTCTCAATCATGCTTTTATTCATTTATTATTTTTTTTTAGCATAAGCTTCAGCCATGGCTGTTCTTCAGCATGTCCGTGCACATAATAAAACGAAACAAAACAAAGGTTGATTTATTTTTAGATAGTAGTTCGATGAACTTTAAAAATTATACAAAATGGGGACACATTTTATCGACGCTCATCCTTTATTGAATCTTTGCTCTTCCCTGATCAGTCGGGAGAGGTGGACCATGGGGCGTGGCAAAAGCATTTAATTAGGGGAATGGAATACTTCGCAATCACTTTAACTGTATTACAGTCTGCATACCTGCACTTTCCCTATAAAAGGCAACATTTATCACTTTATTAATAGACCAACGTCCCATGCAAAATCCAGAAAAAAAGGGGGGGGGGTATTGCAGTTCCCAGAAGTACCCTTTTTGAAGAAACGAGAATTTAAGCTGGAATTGAGATTCTTTGCATCAATGGTCGTGGAACCAAAAAGGCCCTCTCACACATGCTTGTAGCGGGACTGCCCGCAGAGGTCCACGCAGAACACCAGTAGGAGACTCGTAGCGGCCGCACTTCGTAGGCAACTCCCGCGTAGGTAATAGGCCTACGAAGGTACTTTGCAGTGCCCTTCTGTCGTCCGTTACTGGAACGTAGGCCAAAGTAGAACGTAAAAAGCACGCGTTCAGCAGGTAAGACGCACGCGAAACTAAAGCCCATATTCTTATCTACCCGCAGAAAATTATCCCGAGTGCAGGAAAATCCCTTAACGCACCGAACCCCGTGTTGCTTGCCCGGAAAATTGTGCCAGTTGGGCCTTAAATTTCCATTCAGACATCAAATTTGATCTATTCCCAAGTCCTTGTGACATTTACATTATCCAACTTCATTATTAGAGAACTTAGTATACTGAAGTTAAATATGTGCGACACGTATAAAGACGATCTAGTACTTAGTATATTGTTTTCTCGACCATTCCTGGTCAAAGACAGCAAGAACACAACGAAATCTCAAATATCCCCTTTCTCGCCTTCTCGCCTTCTCGTTAACTCGGATCAGAGAAGCCAAAACAAGATCTCACATCTCGATTGACCGGAAAAGTTGAGAAGACGAAATCTGTGATTTTGCCTTCTCACCTTCTTCAGTGTTCTTGGGCCCGAAAATTCGAGATGACGCGAGGACATATTTCTAGACTCCTTAGACTCTAGAAGCCGAAATGACAAGTTCTTGGATTTTGAAGTCAAGTAAATGCGTTAACTCGTCTTCTATCAGTGACACTCATCAGCATCCGTAATTACGGTGTTTCACTTTACCTTCACGAGGTCTCACACACTGCCAATGGGTCAAGCTGCTGGAATCCCGAACTCTTCAAGGGATTTGATTGGCGGTCGTTCTATTTGCTGCAATTCCAGCTGGATTTCGTCTCCAGCAACTTCATCCCGCACGGTCGGACACACAAAGCCAGGACAATTGGAGCCAGCACAGACACCTTCGGATCCCGCCGAAAGGGGCAAAGCTGTTGGTAATGAAATAAAGAAAGTTATAAATCTTCACTAGAACTAGAGATAGATGAGTTCATTAATCGGAGACCAGGACTAATCATAAGTGCGCCGTTTGCGTACATTCATAAAGTAAATGTGTCGTAAATCGATTGTCTTGGATGTGAAGAGAGTGGATTTTAAATTCCTACTGAAAGCTAGCAACATTTCATTTCATTTCATTTCATTTTTTATTTCATTTCCGGCCAAACCATATAATATGACATTGCATATACACAAAGTCAGTACAAAGTAACTTTTACATGTCCAAATGAAATTTAAATACACGTCATTTGTTTACATGAAACAAAAAACATATTTTGGTAGAAGAAGTACAAGGACAAAATGTGACTGAATCATAACAAAGAAAAGGTCGGAAATGGAGGGGACTGCTAAAAAGCCAAGCTTGTAGAATGCAGTCCCCTCGGAGTCGCTTTATAATAGTAATACACGAGACATTTTAACATAATCCACGGGAACCAGAACACAAAACGAGTACGCACTCAAACATCGATTGCTTGGCGTAATAAAAGATGAAATTAAATGACATAAGGCAATTTATCAAAAAAAAAGAAGAAGAAGAGATGATTCGTTACAAACGAAGAATTATCGTTCGATTTATTTATTCCTGCGTCATCCAAAATTCCTGGAAAAAAGTGCCCGTAACAGATTTTGAACAGACCATTTGACTTCTGAATAGTAATATTCATTCATCCAGTTTCTAATCAGTTGGGCTTTGGAAAGGGATGTTTGTTTTATTGTTCAATATGACAAAGTTACTGAATCATTTTCATGGACTCAAGTATAAGGCGTTCGATACTAGGGATCATAATAATCTATTATTTATACGCACACAATTGAAAAATATGGTATTCTGACGCCAAGCTCTAAACCGGTTTAGACATTTTTAACATTGCAAAGAATAATTTGCTTTTTAAATCGATCATTAGATCCACTAAACAAAATTTCCTTCGTGGAATTTGACAATCCGTAAGGTTACATTTTTAGCAACCCTTATATTTTCATTTATGTGAATTATTTTGTGTATTCTCTGCCATTGCTTCATTTGATTTTGTTTGTGGATAAAACGAGCATTTTCCTTTGTCATAAAGATTTACATTCACTTTATTGATAAGCAATTTAGAATAATTCGAATTGTTATCATGCTTTAGGATTAACAAATTGTTTGATAATAATAGACTTACACAAAATACTGCTACCCAACTGGAAAAAAACAACATCGTTTGTTGAGTTTTTGGGAACAATCATTGATGCTCATTTACAATGGCCCTATTACTCACGCAAAAATCCGGTCAACGATATGTAGAAAATCACTTTTCTCAGAAAATATTGACAATGATAACTTATTATCTTCTACAGTGTTAATATCTTTACAATGCGTTGATATTCCTCGTATCATATTTATATTGTCAAATGTTTTGGAGAAACTGTAGTCTTATTGAAATCAATACTCTTTTGCTTCTACGGAAACGTGCAGTACAATACTAGGTGTTACAAAAACATTTCCAACTTTTGATCCTTACATTCATATAGTTTAATACTATACATCAGATAACACTGTCATTGATATGAGCAACAGCTAAACAGCGTACAATTTAGTTGGAGGTGATTTGAATATGAGAGCATGAATCAGTTTCGTTAAATCCGTAATTAATCTTAAAGTTAAGTTCCAGATTTTGGTCAATTTTGAACACTTTGTACCAAACTGAACTTTACACAAGGACCAATGATGTGTATGTGCGTGTGTGCTCACAATGACCCTGAACAATAGACATGAATACCATGAATACCGCCTTTTCAGAGCTCTGCTGACTAGGCTTGGACTCTTGCTTCCAGGTGCATCAATGCTGTATTAATAATTCATGATGCATTGCCCTGAGTACTGCTGGTCTGAGTTCATGGTAAAGGGTAAAATGCATGCACATGAAAAAATAAGCAAATGCTTTCATGCGCTTGCATGCACTACATTTCAGGACGAATAAAGACAAGCTGTGATATTGGAATTTCTGATGGATATGCAATAGAGCATTCCATTCCTCGTTATTGTTCAGGACCATTGTCAAGGCGTTAACCACACACTTCCATACACACCAATTGATCCCTGCAAAATCTGAAACCTATAACTTAAAAATAAATATTGAATTCAATGAAACTGATTTATGCTATCATTTTTATATTACCTCCAACAAGATTGTACACTATTCGGCTATTGCTCATATCAATGTCAGTGTTATCTGATATGTAGTTTTTGAACTATTAAGGATGAAAAGTGGGAAATGTTTTTGTAACACCTAGTACTTATTAAGGATTCACACCACTACGCACCCACCAAATCCCCATTTCACGACTTATTAACACTCTCAAAGTCATCTGTTTACACATAGGCAAAGTACAATATTGATGTACGGATATACGTGTACCTACAATCAGCTATCTGCAATGTTTGAAGATTAATTTATCTCAAACTCCAGCGTCTATTCATATCCAACCCTTCACGCAAAAAAAAAAAAAAAATCGCACAAAAGCTAAAAGACATAATAGGCGTTTTCACATCAGCCCGATAATCCAAGCTCGAGATATTTTCCTATTTCCCAAGTCAGAAAATAGCGCGCTATTTCGAAACATCGGGCTGATGTGAAAACGCCTTGTATGACCGGTTGTGTGGAACTCGAGATATGAGAATCATTGACGTAATGTTTCTCTTCAGCTGGTTTGTCAATGGAAATGAATTCAATTGAAAAGTCCTTTATTACCAATGGGACAGGAGACTAAAGGTCAAATATTGCACAAATGTACATAATCATAGAATATTTTCATTGATATAAGAAGAGAAATGTCATATACATCAATTGAAATTAACAATCAACACATTGAAAACTGCATGCAAATAATACAAATCTTATATAAAAAAAAAAACAACCTTTATTTGACACTGTATCATTCCAACAATAATCCCGGTCACTAAATTATTTCATATCTCAAATTTTTCAACTGTTTTGACTAATTTATCATATTTCAATTTCAATTTTTCAATTTCAATTTATTTTCGTATTTCTCGATGGAAAATACATGGTATATAACAAAATATAATACAGAATGTCCAGCTTGGATATATACATGAAGAAATAGGAATACAAAAGTAATACATAACGGTCGATGTGTCATTTTCAATCAAAGTAAAAGCTGCGAAGAGAAATACGATGGAACCTACTAAAAAGCAAAGCTTGTTGAGTGTAGGTCCCAACAAAAGCCTAGTAAGGGGAACAGGATGAGGAGCACGGGTACAATTAAGACCAAAAGTAATGATAAACAAAAGAGAATGACTATTACTCGGGGCTCAGAATATTCTTCTCACATGCATTTATGTGTGTGATAAAATGAGAACAAGTAACCACATGCTGCACACTATAGCAGTTGCTCTCATAGCAATTTAGACATGGGAGTGATAATGACGTGAATACTTAAGTACTATTAGGGTTTAAACATTCCGGCTTCCATAGACACGGGGAAAGATTTAAAAAATGGAGAACATGAATCAATTGCAATTCCTATATGTGATATACCAGCCAGCTGCAATGATGCATAAAAGAAAGTAAAGAAAGAAAGGAGGGGAAACTATGCGACACGACCAAGGTCTTACTAGAAGTGGAAGGAAAAACAACGATGGGAAGGAATTTGAGAGAGCATGCAACTAAAATGTGTATGCATGAGTCTGTTCACATGGCAACAACCGAGTAGTATAACAGAGCAGCCATCAGCATAATAAAAAGGAATTTTAGTGCACTTGTGTGTTGTAGCTATTCAATACATGCTGTCTGAGTTTACGCTTAAAGGATGATAATGACAAGCAGCTTTTAACCTCTGTTGGGAGATCATTCCAATATTTAGGACCTGTATACATAATTGTGTTTTTAGCGAAAACTGTTCGAGTTCGTGGAAGGTGATAAGCGTCACTCTGGCGAGTTGGATAGTGGTGGACAGAATTGTTTCTTATGAACATCTGTAAAAAGACACCAGGAAGATCTTTTGAGGAAAGTTTATACATAAAAATACCTAAATTATAACCAAACAAATCTATCAGTTTTAAAATCTTATTTTTCTGAAATAAGGCGTTAGTGTGAGATAAATACCCAGCATGGTTAATAATTCTGATCGCTCGCTTTTGAAGAAATATAGGTTCGTAGGCTCAAAAACTGAATTTGCAAGTAACATTAGTTTTGCATAATGTTGAATGTAGCTCTAAACCTTCGAGTACTGCTAACATCACCTTTTCTATTCTCTCTATTTTCTCGATCATGAAATTGTTGTGATCTTGTTGAATATCAAAACATAATTTCTATTCAAATTTTATTTCATGTTTAAAAAATTTTGTCGTATTCAGGGGGAGAAAACATTACCATAAGTAATGAATTACATTTCGTAGGAATAGTTCATACAAAAAACTCACCACGCAGTGTGCATAGTAAAGAGAACCATTTCCAGACCGGTAAGATCCCCATCTTTTTGTCCAGATAAGGTTGGCACGGAAAAGAACCACTTCACCTGTGGAATAGAACTTACTGCCGATATACGTCGATGCCAACTTTAAGCGCTTAAGGCGTGCAGGAGCAAGACTGTTTCAGACTAATGATTTACTGCATGGGTGAGGCTGGGTAGGGAAACTTTTCAACACATGGTTGCACATCATTTTAGTGGTAATGAAAAATAGTGACGGTAGACGGAAATGGCCATACCAAACTACACAGAAAGGTTCGTCATGAAAATTAACATAATTGCCTTACAAGTCAGACATGAAAAAAGAAATACATTTGCGCATGTCAACTATACCTCAGCCATTAATTTTCATATGCCAATATCAATTTAGTTAATTTCACGTGCTATTGGCTTATCGCATGGCTTGTCACATCCCAGCAGCAAATAGGTATTTCTCCTATCTTGACGAGTGCTGTTCGTTGTTCCAAAAGTTTGTTAATCCGAAAATGAAATAGGATCTGATATTCCATAGGCTCATTACTCCGAGACACACAAGTTAAGTATATCCATGTTTCGTTGTTACGGAATGAAATAAGGTTGTTTTTTTTTTTTTTAGCTGGAAAGCAAAGATGTCTGAAGAATGTCTGAATCTGAAGAATAAGTACTCTGCGGCGAAAAAGGGAGCGACGGGGGGGGGGGGGGGGGGGGTCACGGCGTATGGCTTGGAGAGGCTAATCAGGGAATAAGCAGCAGATACAAGAATGTTTTTTTTATCTGCCTTTGAGTGGCCTCCTATCATATGATAATCATTTTCAACGCCATGCGTGGCTCATCGTGATGTTGTTGAAGAGAAGCAAAGAGGAGAAATACTTTTTTTCACAAACAAATAATACAATGTCAAATTTCGATTGTAATTCACCAATAGGTGTGCATATCTCGTGCGTGCAAGTTTTTTGTTGTGTGTGTGTATGTGTTAAGGGAGTAGGTATTCATGCATCTCCCATGTCAAAAATAAACTTGTCTTCATATTCGGGATTAATAAGCCTTCGGAATAACGAACATTATTTCACTTTGGGACTAACGAACATCAAGTACATGGAATGTGTGTTTCGAAACTTAACAAGCCTTCGGAATAATAAACCTTATTTCATTTTCGGATTAATGAACCCTTTCTTAGTTTTTTTGACTTATGACCTTTACTTCATTTTCAGACTATGAACAAACCTTTGAAATGATGAACCTTATTCCATTATCGAGTGAACCTTCACGGTCTTGCTTCTTAAAAATCTACTTTGGTTCTACCTTTTGATCATCCATATTCATTCTCATTCATTCATCTCATTCATTCATCGAACAAAATCAATTACAATCAGGCTATAAGTGATAATGAGCACAGAAGTTTTTGATCGGCACGGTCAGGGTTTGTTTACATTGTAGCCAGTCGACTATCTGTGTGCATTTGATATTGTGACGTGGATAGGCCGATTTAAGACAGACCGGATTGGCTGCGTACAAAGAGAGACTAGCAAACCAATGAAAGGTCTGCTTCTCCCAAAATAAGACTATGGAGAGTAGTATTAGAAAATGTGTGTATGTAAAGAATTATCATTACATTATTTCGCTATTGACTATAATTTGCAGTATTCCCAAACTAGAAATATGCCTATTTCGGACAGACCAAAAAAGAAATAACTGTAAATATCGTATAATGATATGCACATAATTATGTTTTTTAATGCGACAAAATGGCGCCGGTTGCCTGTCTGTCCGTCATGATCATAAATTAGTCGATTTGTGGAAGACGTAACTTAAGAACTGATCCAGGTATATATCAAAATAAATTTTCTGTATGTGGTGTTGGGGTTTCAGTTGTGCATGGTACCGTCTAATAGACATGATGTAGTGTACAAATCCTAACTTCTTCAGTATATAAATTATCATGTCAGACAAACGCCTTTCTCGACAAATACGAGCTTGCCCCTAACATGGAATCTTCGTCATCGAAATCCTTTGAGCACGTTATTTTCAGGCATCCTCCATTAAGCTTAAAAACAGGTCGTATATTCGGGATTGGGTGTATGTAGAATGTTATGGTAACTTTATAAATGAAGGCTAATTGCCCAGAATTGCCAAGGTGCCAACCTACCTATAAATATACTTTTATTGCCTATACAATTCACAAATCAAAATGAATTTCTTCCAGGTAATAAATATTGATAGAATGTCACCATATATGGAACATGTACATATGCAAATATTCTCATTATGCTATCTAGAAATCTACGACAAACACACACACACACACACACACACACACATACACACACACACACACACAAACATGCACGCATTCGATGCTTATATAGCAAACTTCAAATCACAACTCAAAACACATGTTTTCATTTAACTGTCTATTTTCATTAGGTACATCAGAATATTTTGCAGTGCAGAATATTATGTTTATACGTTTTGCGCTTAATAAGTTGATATGTTATCATTATTGTTAATTATACACATTTAACATACAATGATAACGCAATTATTTTGAATAATTAGTTCCATAAGTGTATATGCATGCTTTGAGTAGATACGACCAATATGACAAAAAAAAAAAAAAAAAGAACCGTCAGAATGACTGGTCCTTGTGTATATCACTGCTCTTAGGATTGCAAATCCTAAAAAAAAGAATGCTACACGAACGGTACATGGAATATAATTGAAAAGATTAATTTTGAAGTATACTTCATAACGATATAAAATCGACGATGAATAGTCAAATTGGTACTGAGTGATGTGGTACTGGTGAGTATTTGCAATTATAACTGCAATGACACAGAGTTCTAGACAGAGTATCTATTTCATTCTGGCTCGATAAAGTTGCGTTTACAGTTGCTTTTTTGATAAGAATCCTTTTGGTGTCATATCCAAGAGGTAGGATGCAATAAGCAATTCAATTCAATTCAATTCATTTATTTTCATACTTCTCATTTATCAATATTACATCAGAAATAATAGTACAAGTTCTTTTACCTTGTCAACAATGTGCAAAAACAAACAATTGAGCATTTCAGCAGAATTGCAAGTACGAAATAAGATCTGCAGACACACAGATATCATGCCATCAAATCTGTACAATTTATAATGTAGTTTGCAAATTCTCTTCGATGCCACTCACACGTTAAAAATATACACGTAAAATTACGAATCACATCCTCTTATTGAATCTATGTAAAGACAAAATATGTAGCTCTGCCCAGGATTAGTAAATAGTCAGGAGAGCCGTCTGCCATCATTTCATCCGATTTAAAACTACCAAACATTAGACATACAGTAACACACTCTATTTGTGACAGTGCACCTCAAAACGAACATAAAGTCGCACACACTGATTTTGCGTGAGGACTAAAAATAAGTGAAATGGGTCAACCCAACCGAAATTGACTTTTTCATATTTTCTGAAAGAGCGGGTCTTCTTTTACATTATGCTAAAATTTGGGATCATAAAACGGGCAGGAAAGTGTGTTTTTTAGCAGTTTATATCGAACATTTTTGATAGAATAGTGTGATTAGGTGTGTCTTTAGAATCCCTTTTTCATTTTTGAAAAACCTTGTCCACACTCTTCACTTTTAACTCTAATAACTTTTGAAAGGATTGTGCTACTGCTTTGAAAGTTGGGATTGATTATGGACAGAATGTGTTAATGATGCATGTTTAATTTCAGTTTAATCTGATAATCCCTTCATTGTTGTTACTCTGGTAGTTTACTTCCTGTTTTTGTCCCATTCATCGCACAGCCAGCGCGGTTTGGTAAAGATTAAGCGCTTGAATAGACACTGTACTTCAGAGCCTCTTTTCTCAGTTCACACTTTTCCTGAGTTTGTGCTTTCTTTCCAATATTTAGATAGGTTAGGAGAGTCCATTTGATTTGAGTTATACATCATTTTAAAGCTTAAAGTCTGCTCTTTGAGAATATGGTCTTAACTAAAATTTCATGTCTGGCGACTTTTTGTTTGTTTTGAGGTGCAGGGTCACATTTGTTCGTGCTAAAAACAGAATGACAGCAAATAGGAACACACTGTATTTGCAATATCTAGTTACTTGTTTCGCCCATAAGACTGATAGAGATATTGAACCAAGAAGCATCTGCCTTTAACTGGCAAGCAACCAAAAATTGCCTTGTACATTCACTACAGTATGAATAACAAACAATCTCCTATTAATGAGAGCTGTACTTAACTAAAATACATTCAGTGTTTATACTAGATCAAGATTTTGGAATAGCTTCGACGACATTTCAAAAGAATCCGTTAAGTTAACTTAATTTGAATATAAACTAAGAAAAAAAAATCTTCCTTCCGCATACATCATATAATTACAATGTTGATGTTATCATTCTTAATTTTTATCAACCTGTCCTTGAGAATGAGTAGTCTCTTCACAGACCCTATTTTCTTTCTTCTTCGCTCCTCTTTCCTCGTTCTCCGTTGTGCAGTATTGCGTATTTTGTTTATGTGTGCATTTTTGTTACGTCTGTATTGTTTTTGTTGCTGCTGTTGATCTTCAGTATATTCATGGTACAACACACGGTCCAATATATAGGGTCTATGTCGAAACATATAACGCTACCTTCAGTTATTATTTCATTTGCATTCTGAAGTTACGTACTGTTAATAGTATGCTCTGTGTTATCAGCATTATCATTTTATCAATGATCAAATCATCTGATGGTACATAGACCAATTTAGCATAAACATGATGTATTCGTATATTGATGTCGTTATTTTTTTCTATGATTGATCTAAGTCCCATAAGCGTTGTTTTTTAGTGGAACACTCTTTTCGATCTCCATAATTACATTTTGCTGTTTTGATACAGTGAGAAAAGTGTGCATTTTTTTTTTGTCACTATAAAACAGGTTCAATTTATTCAATTCAATTTATACACTAACAGTATGGATGTAACATTTAGGAATGGCCATATCTCAGAATTGTTTTTATCTCCACATCCATATTTACATGCTCTTATTACAATCCTACCTTCCTCGTGTTCATAATTATCATCAGTTACCACAATCGGTTCAGCTGTCAACCTGAATGATCTAGTCTTGTAAGTTGTCAATGGTTTTTACCCACTAATTTTGTCCGTACTCAAAATAGGAGAAATGAGTTAACCATAGTCCACGAGTCAATCTAGTCAATCTTGAGTTTTTCATATGTGACTGTGTATCACAATGCCAAGAAAAAGTCGCACGCACTTATTTCCGGTTAGGACTGAAAATAAGTGAAATGGGTCAACCCAGCCAATCTTGAGTTTTTCATATTCATTTGTATTTTGAAAGATCAAGTCTAGATTATACTAAAGTTTGGGGTCATGAAATAAACAGGAACTTGTGTTTTTAGCAGTTTTTCTCGACCACGTTTTGGTGGAATAGTGTGACTAGGTGTTTCTTGCAGGGTTTTGTTTTCATTTGTTAAAAACTCTGTCCATACTCTTGCTTTGAAAGTTTGCATTAGTCATCTACAGAATGTGTGAATAAAGCATGCCCATTCAGCTTAATCTGATAATCTCTTCATTTTTGTTGCTTCGGCAGTTAACATCCTGTTTTTTGTTCCATTCATCGCACAGCGGGCACGGCTTGGTGAAGATTAAGCCCTTGAATAGACCATGTACTTCAGAGCCTCTTTTCTCATTTTACACTCTCCAGAGTGTGTACTTTCTTTTCAATAATAGGATAGTTTTGGAGAGCGCATTTTAATTTAGCGACATCATAAGAAAACTTAAAGTCTGCTCTTTCAGAATCTGCTCTTAAACTAAAAATCAATGTATGGCGACCATTTGTTGGTTTTGTGATGCAGATGCAGGGTCACATATTTTCCGAAAGAGCAATTCTTTAAAGTTTTGAGTCATAAAGCGAATGGGAATTGTGTTTTCAGCATTTTTCTTTTTGAACACTTATTTTGGAGAGTAGTTGATAAGGTATGTCTGAGAGACCCCTTTTCATTTCTTAAACAAATCCTTTAAACATACTCTTCACTTTGAAATCTAATTATAACCTTTGCAAAATAATGCTACTGCCTTGAACGTTGGTAGGCTAATAAGTTGTGGATATAATATGTTGGCAGAGCATGCCCAAGTTCAGGTCACTACAAGTATCAATCATCAGAAAGGGCTGCAGGCAAATTATTAATAGCAACGCTTAAGCTGTGGCCTTTCTGTGTTATTTGCTGTAGTTCTTATTCACGCAGGGCTGCCAACTCTCACTCATTGAGAGTGAGACTCACTCATTTTGGTCCTTTCTCACTCTCAAACTTTATTTCATTTGCATGCATTTCTATTGATCTCACTCATTTTGACTCCTAAATTAGAACATTGGCCTATGGGAGTCTCACTCTCAACTAGTTTCCAATGTTGGCAGCTCTGTTCATGTTAGTTACACAGTGTGAATCCAACGGATAAAAACATGCTTTGTAAGCACATAGATGCCAAGTTAACAAAATTTTTATGAGTGAGATTTTCATGACCCAGCATCTTTGCGCGCGCACATGTGCATGAGCGAGGGAGCGAAGCGACTGAGCAAGGGAAGGGTGTGGGAGGATGTGTCCGCCCTCCCATGGTAGGGAGCTTTTTCAATTTTTAGCTCTTAATGGTGCAAGCTGGTGCATACTTAGGAGACTATTTTTTTTTTACGTATTTTGAAAGACAAAATGGAAATATGCCTTCAATTGCAACTCTCACTTTAATCCTTTAAGCTATGCTCCCAATGCGTGAGAAAAATGGGTGTCATGCGTGAGATCGTGAGACAGACCCTAAATGCTTGAGTCTCACTCACAATACGTGAGACTTGGTAGCTCTGTAAGCATCTTATGCATATGCTACTAATATGCGTGAATGCGCAATGGTAATGCAGGGCCCAAAGAGGTGGATCTCTTTCCATCTTGCAGACACCTTCAAAACAAATATTTTATCAAATGAATTATATCAGAAGGCTTGTCTAATATCAAGTGTCCACGATGGACAGTGACCTCTACTTCTTCTTCTTCTTTTACACACATGGTCAAAAGTTGGCAAATAAAAACGATTGGTGTTCATTTCTGTGTTGTTTTAAACGTACCGAAGATGGGTTTAAGCTTATCCAGAAAAAGCAGTATGATGGCACTGTATCTGAATTTGTTTTATTTCCACTGTTATCATTATGATTGCTATCAGTAATCTTTATCATTATGATCGCGATTATCAACATTGTCATTGTTAGCATTATTTCAATTTCCATTCTTATTTTTCAATTACTAACTGTCATTATCATGTTTCGTTATCTAATTGTCAGGTAACAATGTTACCACCTCAGGATGATCGGAAACATTCTCGAGGGAATGATAAGTGATATTGTCAAAACCTGTTCGGGGAGCCCAGCGAGCGACCCTTTTCAGAGTTGGCTCTGCCCAAACCAGCCAGCCGGACTCAAAGAACATGCTGAAGGGTGTGACATCGAGAGCAATTGGTACGTCGACCTCTTGACTCGTTCCTTCGATGTTGATCATCTTCAACATTCCAACGCCGACGGAGAAGAAAAGCGTTCTACCTGTACAGATGACACGAAACAAAAACAATTACGATCATTATGTTACGTCACTAAATACTAGTAAGTGAACCAATTAGTAATACTAAATACTAGTAAGTGAACCAATTGAACCTTAAAGGGGAAGGCTAGTAACTGATCAGTGGGAATCAGTGGAAATGCTGGGAGATGATTGTTCCAATCCTTATGGGATTCATTCAAGAGTTCATTGTATATCTATTGTTGTGTGAAAATGATTTGCTTCAGAATGGTCTCATATTCAAGTAATGTGAAGTTTAATGCTTCCAGGTTAGCGTCCCTGGTCAGTGACGGAGCATTAATCTGCACAATACTTGAATATGAGACCGTTCTGAAGCGAATCATTTTCACGCAACAATAGATATACAATGAACTCTTGAATGAATCCCATAAGGATTGGAACAATCATCTCCCAGCATTTCCACTGATTCCCACTGATCAGTTACTTGCCTTCCCCTTTAAGTTCGATTCAATTCACTTCAAAGCAAGTCAAACCACTGCCAGTTTCAAAGTTGGTGCTGCAGTATGCGGGGCAATAAAAAGGGGAGGTGTCAAGGGCCAATACATAATGCTTATAATGTTATATATATGGCATAGTGCACAATACAATGGAATATTGCACATTCTTCTAAATCAGCATTTCCGTTTTTAACATAATTATGTTATGCTTGGTGACATGACGCTATGTAGTCCAATCAGCGAACAGAGCAGATTATCATTAGCAAGGAGTATTGTACAGATCGTCTTTAAGAGGAATCCAGTAAAACAACTTGATCAATATAATTGTTGTATTACTGTCTGGCAGCAAGCTGATAATGCTGATAACGTCAGAGGCAAAGATCTGGAGGCCTTGGCGAACCTGGATTATCGGGTAAGGAGTTCCAGACATAAGGTCCATGATATCTTAAAGATCTTTGTTCCAGGACAATTCTTGGATTTGCTGAATGATAGTCAGGCAAACGGCGAGTTGGGTCGTAAGATAATAATGTATGAGTTTGACTTACCCACTTCGTCCAGTGCAAGTCCCCGGACAGAGGATCGACTGTGTGGGTCTGCGAAGGCATGTAAGACTCTCTCGGACTGACGTGGAAGATCCCCGGTGACGATACCGGTCTTTCTCAGGATGTAATATGTCCTGCAAGATGAAAATACTTATATAATATTGACTGGCCTTGAGGGAGATACCAGAAAATATTGGCCAAACTAAAAGAATATTGCCCGAGTCGAAGATCGTAATTAATACCTATCCCCCAGGTAAATTAGGAAAATATGTGAATACAGCTATACACTATAATATAGATCAAGCCACTTTTATTTTGACTACCTGTCGATCATCACCAACATGTAGAATAATTGCAAAATCGTTCATCAATGTACATATTCAACTTCAACTTCCAAGATACATTATGTAGTTGTAGCAGGCGAATTTCAATTATCTGAACGTATTTACACTTTGTGTTTGCTTCTGTTTATATTTGGAGAGTTGTAATAACTGATGGCCACTGTGCAGTTATTGAGCACAAATGGACTGTAGTCATTGTTTGACACGTAGTGCTGCTGGAAGTGGTCGACCTTGTATGAGTTGATTTATTAGCGTTCTACTGCGGTGCGTGTGTCCCGGATTTGTGAATGTCTCCTCCTTGTAATTGACCGGAATGTTTACACGTAAGGTGAATGGCGAGACCTGGATGGAGGGTGATACGCACTAATATCGCCCGCTGACCTCGACGACCGGTCAAAATACCAACTCCAATTGCCCCGCAAAACTACCTCATATAGGTAATAATACGTAATATCAATCTCTTTTACTGAAAATACATTCTCACTAATTCACGTATATAATGCATTCTCCTCATTCGATGCGAATGTTTCGCTGTGTGTGTGTGTTTTTTTTAAGGTGAAAAAAAAAATCAGTCATGGTATGCTAACAAATATGTTAAGAGCCAACCTTCTGCTCTGATTGTTTTTTTTTTTTTTGTTGCACGTAATAGACTACTATAAAATCTTCTAGAAAGATATTTCTTGGGGCATGATTTGTTCTGTAATTCAATATCTCTCCAACATATGTATTATTATCATATTTCATGGCATATGTCAATGATTGACCAACAAGTCTTTGAAATTCATCATAAAAATTCCCACCTCTGAGACTGACGAATAACTAGGCTCCTTGGATATACAGTTTGGTTGTAGTTATGTAAGAGCTCCTTCCCACTTCCTAGCTTAGGGTCTCGCCGGTAGAAATTCCCATTGCTAGCGGTCCAATAGGCATACCCGTCTGTCTCATCCACTGCCAAGGAATTGTACCCTGGAGAGAGAAAATGAACACACACACACACACACACACACACACTGTAACTGTTTGTATGTTTGTCTGTGTATAAGAGCTCTTTGGATTAATTCGACATCTACCACAAACCTCTGGAAACATTTTCAAGAAAACAACAAATCAGGTACACAAATGCACACACTACCTCGTACTTATGCGTGTATAATTATCAATTGGCCAAGAAATCACTTGACATATACTTGATTTATTACCTTTACGTATAATTTTTAACTACATTATGATAAAAGGGCGATGCTGAAGTGATGGCGATGCGTTTAGTTCACATTTTATCATTCACAAGAAACCATTTCCTCCATAGCAATACTTTAATAATGCAAGCCACATTCAACAAGCTTGACTGAGAAAAACAAAGCAAAAACAAAAACGTGGAACATCGAAAAACAGAAAAGCTGCGGATGATGTTTAATTGTTTGTACGTGTGTTTATATGTATTTGTGTGTGTGTGTGTGTGTGTGTGTGTGTGTGTGTGTGTGTCTGTATAAGTTGATTGTTAGATTTCTGAAACATTCTACTTAACTTGTGAAGGAGAGAACAGAACAAGGCCTTTTATTTATCGATCGATATATCGCGTTACAATCAAAGTCGTTATAATCACAGACGGCTTGTATCTTTTGTGATACCTACCAATTTCACTTTGATATAAGATGGAAAACATGTGAAAATCATATTTTTAATTTCTGTATCTCTGTGTGAAAATTCAATACAATTTTTTGTCAACGCTATGTTGAACAATTGATTGGTAATAATATTTTCAGTTATTAACGTCAAAGTTTGATCCACTGGTCTCAGGCGTTTCCATTTCCCTTCCCCTGCCCTTCCTCCTCCCCCCCCCCCCCCCCCCCCACCCCGGAACTCTTTAGTCATAATTTTCTCACTTCCCTCCAACAACGGAATTACTATAGAACAATGTAATGCGATATTCCTTTGTTTCTCCAAAGAATGGAAATATTGAATATATCAACATTCATACATATCAAATATTGAACTAAAGAAATGTATCATGCTGTTTATACCACGGGGAATTTGACGAAAATACAGATTTTCTGGCTCCCTACCCTTTGTAAAAATGATTTTAATTCCGAGGGAACAATGGCAGGTCTATTCGCTTTACCAAGGACGCGCGCTTAAACGCACAGATGCTTTGTTGTTGTTATTATTATCATTTTTTTTTCTTCTTCTCTTTTTTGTTGTTGTTTAGTTTATGCCATGATGTTGCTGCAAAATACGAGCTCCTGCAAGGAAGAGTGCTCCTACCTTGTATGGTTGCGTGTATAATACCCATTATCCACACCAGCACTGAAACGAAAATCGTGTTGTCGCACGTCTGAATACCGCGGATTACGATCCATGATGATCATAATAAATTTATCCGTGGACGTGTAAAAGGGGCTTAAGAGGCTTAAAGGCATAATTCATCATTTGCAGATAAAGCAAAAACCCAACATTAGTGCTTCAAAATGGTACTAAAATGTGACTTAGGGATAGAAACAACCAATGTAAGAATTTGAATCAGTATAATCAATGTTAACTATGGTGAAATATACAAAATGTGAACAATAGTTATAATAAAAAAAGATTAATGCTTCAGGACTAAACCCTCTAGAGTTTTGGTAAATTAATAGAATAAAAAGTGATATCTTCTCAAATCTTATAATATATTGCGGAAATATGAGGTAGGATGTTTTGTGATACAGTTTACTGGCCTACACATACAGTTGTATGTAACAAATGTGATATCTTGAACATTTTCTAAATCACTGCTCCATAAGGTAAACAGGACCTTTAAATGTGAAACCCTCTTAATTTCAATACACACACACATGCACACACACACACACACACACACACACACACACACAGTTGACGAGTGTTTTTGTGACGAGATAGACTACCTTCTTACCGTTGCAGATCGGGAAATGGACAACGCCTTCCACCTATTACTTCCAAGTTCGCGTCGAAAAACTCTGCACTTGCTGCCAGTTCCTACTTTTGCCAAAGCGTAGAGCCAACCTCGCACTGAGTCAAAGTCGACAGAATACACCTTGCCCTCTATGGATCCAAATGTCTCAAAGCTGTTCTTGGACACTTCAGAGATGAATAATGAAGATTCGGTGCCAATTCTCTCAGCAACAAGAATTCGTCCTTTATAATAAAAAAAGAAAACAAATTATAACGTAAACACACATTTCACTTTTGAATGAGAATTCCGGTCTCTGGTCAAAAAGATAAGAAAGTTGATTCGGACAGAATGGTAGACACTTAATCAGATCGGACCAGAAGTGAGAAGCTTCCTAATGTTTGGCTTTGGCTTTTTTTTTTTTCGTCGTTAAGTAGGTCTACGATAGGTCACAACCAACAATACCAAGTTTCCCAAAGGTAGCCAGTACCTTTCCTCTAGTCAAAGGTTGTTAAGAATTTAAGTGTTCATCTTTGCATTTTGTTTCTTTGGTTGAATGGATGGGAAAGCTTTCTTTAGTTGGGGCAACGTATGTTCTTTGCTTTTCGTCTGTGTTTCGATTTGTCTGTCTGTCTGTCTGTCTCTTTTTTGTGGGGGGGGGGGGGGGGGAGGTTGTATACGATCAGCGATTGTGATCGATATCACTATTTTAGGAAAAGGCATGAAAATTCAAAGTTCCACATTATATTGAACACTAGGCCTACTTCAATGCCGGTTACGTGGTTGATATGTAGCAATGGAAATATAGACTTAACATTATTTCATTTTATGGATCTTTTTCCATATCTCAATCGTAAAAATTACAAGCAGAGTACCAGAAATGATTTGCTAAATATAGGGTGAAATGCCACAAAGTAATTACGAATGCAAACAATGACGTTATGTAAGTACAATACTTTTTGCAGCTGCACCTACAAACACAATAGACACACGTGATTTATATCATGAGTTCACTGTGAGTTGAAAATTATAGGATAAAAAGGTGAAATTCTTGAAAACTATGCCGAATTTCAGAAAAAAAAAAACTAGTAGTAAATGTAAGCTGAGAAACGATGAAATGACTGAACCTTTGAGATCGCACACCACCCCTGCGTCTTGGCCGTGATCACAGGAGTTCACACCGATCGGACTTTTGCGGCATCTGTAGAGGGACTCCTCGGCGCCCGAGCACACGGTATTGTCAAGCCAGATCCGCCCCGTGCCCTCCTCGTACATCAATGCACTCGGCCAAGCTACAGCCTTGGCGTGGCCAAGCTCCTTGCAAACAATTTGGGCAGCCTTTCATTCCGAATTGTACAGATTTGAGGGAGTAAAAACGCTTATAAACTGCTATCAACTATGATTGCAATATGTATGTAGTATATCATTATGTCACAAACGAAACAATAATTGGTTGTTAAAGGGATTGTATAGTTTTGGTTGAGACCTAATTTCAGGTTTCTAACATTGTTTGGTGAGATAATGAGAAACCTCTTATGAAATGTGAAAGAGCATGTAATTCTATGAGGAATTCAACGCTTATTTGATGAAAATTGGTTTTGAAATGGCTGAGATATCCAAAAAAGAGCGATTCTAATAAAGTGTGGGACCCACACTTTATTACGATCGCTTTGTTTTACTTTGTTTTTGGATGTATCAGTCATTCCAAACGCGATTTTCATCAAATAAACTTTGAATTTCTCTTAAAATGGTATGCTCTGTACTATTTCATAAGTGTTTGCTTGGTATCTCGCAAAAAGTTAAAAGCCCAATTGTCATCTCCACCAATACTGTACCACCCCTTTAACTATCAAGCTATATCTTCAAAGCGCCTACTTTTTGCAAAATCGATTGATGCATAACTTTGACTTGAACCAAATTGATGATAATAAGTGTTTGTCACATGAGTTCTACTTTCTTGTTAGTTAGTCAGCGAGTCTACGAAAAGTGGTTATGCAGACATCGAACCTTATCTGCTTAATGTCACTGATACAATTAGACAATCAAGGCATTAAAACAAAAATCGCCAGCTAGTTGAATGCCACTGGTTAGAAAAAGAAAACATATACCTATTCAGCTTAATGAGCCTAGATTGATATAGTTACATGCTCCCCGATTAATTTCAAAACATAGAATGCCGATCGCTAGCTTGCCACAGAGCAAGAAAAACATTATCCCTACATTCAGCTTAGAGGGCTTAGATTTGTATACTTGCGCTGGACTGTAATACTCCATAAACTATTTTAAGTCTTCCGAATCCCCCCCCCCCAAAAAAAAAAAAAAATAAATAAATAAATAAATAAATAAACAAATAAATGAAAATAAAATAAAAATTGAATTTGATAATAATACGAATAGAGATCCACTCGACTATTTGATTTCATTGAAAGTAACAGAGAAATGATGATATTCGACAAGTTTCAAAAGTTTTCACCAGGCCTAAGCTTTGACAACAATAACACATGCAATAATGTCATGAATGTGACGATGTTATATCGCCAGTTTCCGAGCTGAATACTATTCTCTGTAGTCCCTTTGAAAGAATTTTTATTGGCAAAATGTACATTTCGCAACAGATCTAAAGAAGTCATACCTCCAAATCAAGAAGAAGAATTTTGAATTTGTTGATTTGTTGACAAACTGGAAAATTCCTTTTCTTTTATTTGGAAGTTAGTAATTGTAAAGAAACGCCGCAAAATTCTAATAGTGCCTAATTTGTGTCCTGCTTACTAAAGTATAACTCCTTTTCTTGCCTGCTTTTTGTTGTCAACTGGAATACAGAATGGGGAATCTTTTAGCGCCTAAAAAAATAGAACTTATCATAGATGACTTACATTACTATTCCATGAGGTGTTACACACGGTGCCCCATTCCTTGAAGTAGTAGATTTCAACTCTTCTTTCTCCATTTGAAGATAGTCGAACAGCTAAAATGGAAAATTGATATAAGTACATATCTCCTTCTTCCATTGCATATTTTTTCTTAACACTGGAAACAAACAAGTATAGATTATCAAGTCACACTCACGTAAACACGCCTACGAATACCTACAGTAACGTGTACTTACATTGATATGCAGCAGAGGATATATTATGCAGTAATGACACCGTTGTATGCATTGGTGAATGAGAGTGTTTGTTTAAAAGGGCATTGTACCGGTTTTTTATTTCTTTATATGTTGTTCTTTTAATTCTAAAAGACCCAGCGGTGCAAACAGAATCAGAATTTCATAACGATTTAGTCCGTAATTTCATGTTGAAAATGGAATTTTTTTGGCGAGAATTATGCTAATGAGCTGACGAACCCGGATGTCGTGATGTCACAGGTGCCAAATGTTTCACTGATTACAAGCCCTCGCATACGCGTGCGTTAAATCGTGCCGAGTAGCAGACGACGCTTAGGCCCAATTTAGCTAGGAGGCGGCACTTGTGTACTGTCCTATCCATGCAGCTGTCTCAAATTTCGCTGAACCAAATCGCACCAAAATTACAGGATATACTTCTAAGCATATTTCAAAATACCGTATTATATTTGATTGAAATCGGTAATCGAGAAGTATCAATATTGACGCCGAATTTCAAGTTGTCACTAAAAAAAACCTCACACTTCGCGAGAGATCTTGGTAAACGCGATATGCACAATCTAGAACTGAAGTTAGCCGACTAGTGCTGTGCGAACGGGGAATTTACGCGGGAACTAGATTTAAAAATGTCATGATTTTAGCGATTTATGTGATTTACGAACTTTATTTTTCATTCAACTTAGCTCAAATAATTTATAAATTGATTTCTTGCTCCCGATTACTTGAAAGATTTGTCTCATGATATTAGATGGCTAACTTCAGTCTGTGCGTGCGCAGGCAAGTAGGGCTACTACGCCGCGATCACTCTTGTTTAGTCGTACAGAGCAGATTGTTTTTAGCGACGACAGGAAAGTCGACAACTTCACTTACGCTTCTCAACTTGCGATTTGGTTCCAATTAGCTTGAGCAAGTGGACATGAGTCATAAAATACTTCTTGTGATTTTGGTGCAATTTGGTTGGGTGAATTTTGAGATATCTACATGGATACGGAAGTACTCTAGTACTTCTATGCCTACACCAGCGTTTGGATCGCGAAGCGGTGGCACTGTTTGTATCTACGTGGTCGGGCCACTCTTCCGAGGTATGGGTCCTACTAAAACTAGATCTAAGTTAGTCCTTGGTGTTAATACGACCACCATGAGATTTATCTCGACCACAAAAACATTGAAAATCCATAAAGCAGATACCTTACCTGCAAAATTCAGCACAGAAACAACAGGGCCTGCAGCACAAGGGCCTCTAGCGGCAACGCTAGACCTTGGAGTCTGGACTTTCGTCTGGACTTTCTTCAAGTTCTGGCAGCAGGGCCATTCGGGGTATGTATTGCATACAAATTGCATACGAGGCGTTCACGCTGTGCCTATTATTAGCGCTGTGCACGTACAGCTGTCGACGGAGCGGCGAGAGTAGAATCTTCTCGGTCCTTGACTGCTCACTAGTCCTAGTCCTAGTTCTAGTCTAGAGTCTATATGTAGTGAGTGCCGTTTTCTTCTAACTAGGCGTAAACCGTGATTGCTGTTGACTATTTTTTTTTTTGATTTAGATTTTAAGAATCACTCAGTCCTCATCTTCGTTAGATAGTTTGAACTGTGATGTCGAACCATTATCGCTCATCATCAATGCATAGTTAGTGCAACGTTACTTTTTTTTACACATAGTTTTCTATGGGCAGCACGTTCGGACAATGATGCCAATTTCATTTTGCATATCTGGAATATTCCCCACAAATTTGGTCTAAATAAAAAGCTTTTGAAGAGATTCCTTTTAAAAATTAATAAATATTGTTTAACATGTTTATTTCAGCTCCATATTGCAATTTTACTAAATAACAGTTTTTGCAGTACTTCGTGTGAGATTTCATCAGTAAATTGACATGGTGTAGAACCTTTCTAGGTCGTTTTGCTAAATTCGGAGGTTGGCACCTGTGACGTATGCCAAATTGTGTGGATCGTTCCTTGGCTTGCTCGTTTCCATTTTTTTCAAAAATCATTACAGGCTTATCCTGGGTTTCAGAATCCTCTCTTTCCCCTTGTAGGCATCAAAAAATGTAGATTAGAATTATCAGACAAGTAGAAAATGTCAGTACAGGTTTCTTTTAAGGCTTCTGACTGTCTTTAATTCCCATTACACATATTATTTCTTCACTCCCCAAATCCCTCTCTCCACTTATCCAAATCATCAACAGATATGAGTGAGTGACTATCAAGTGAGGGTTTTGAAGCAAATTACTTACTTACATGTGTAGCAACATTTACATGACAGTCCGAAGATATTCTTAATTATTATTATATTAAGAATTATAATTGTTGCATATGATTATAGCTGTTGTTTTGTATGCTGAATGAACATGGATTAAAAAAGAAGAAGCAAAAAACTACATAGCACTTCAGAGTAAGCTTGTAATTACCGTACGAGTGGGTAAATAATTACCTGAGATATACCACAAATATGTTTTGCTTCAATAGTTTACCAAGACCCTGTTTACAGCCCGACCTCAATTGCGCGACCGAGCCCCGTAATTTTGTCCGTTTACACTGCTGGGCTCGGCCGCGCTTTCGATTCAAACCTTTCAATATTTTGTCGTAGTGGCGCTCTGCTTGTAAACAAATGCAATTTGGTATTGTCTGGTTTTCAGACCCTTTGCCAAATGAATTCCGTGGCGACGAAGTCGCCGTTCGGGCAAAGGCCTTTGCCGAAGGAAAGAATGCTTTGCAGGACAAAACCACCTTAAAGGTATTAGCCCACATGTGTAAACCTGCAGCAATTGGTCTCATAGTTAGCATGGAGTTTGGGTATGATTGCAGTAACACCTGTGCAAAATTTCGTTTCAATTAGTCCATTACTTTCATAAAAATAAATGAAAATACACCGTATGCATGCGTATAACGCTCGCTAGCTCCGGTCCACGTACGTACTACTTGCATGCGATACAAGTGTAAGTTACATGTACGAACTAGTAGCTAGCCCCGGAGACCGCGCCGCAAGGCGCGGTCTTGGCGGCTACCTCGCAGCTGAGCGGGAGCAAAAATCACTGCCACATTTACGGCGACTTCACAAATAAAGCACGGCTAAATTTCTATCATAAACACAGTGACAATTAATACATTACCTTTTCGACTTGGTTTTTCTCACCCATTTATCTAGAAACTGCAAAATTTTCTACATATTTTTAGGAGTAATAAGCGGCCTACCCTAGTGCAACAGTGGAGAAGACTGCTGCTATATCCATTAGTACGCATTACGCATGCTCTCAATGCACTGCACTGCATGCATGCTGTGCGCCTGTGCAAGTGATTGTGAGTTTCAGTGAGCATCGGTGAGCTGAAGATATTCGCGTTATAAGACAAAATTTTCTGCATCATAAGCAATGAAATGCATCAAACAGTCGCCGAAATTAATCATTTAGGTTTAATCGACCCATGTAAGTATTCCTAGTAGTTTTTGTTGAAAAATTAAGGAAATATAGCGCCGAAACGGCACCCGTTTTGTACAACTCCTCGATCTGAATGCGAAAACGGCACAGCCCCAACGCTGCACGTTGGGGCTGGTCGCAGTTAGTACGTAGCTAGCCCGCGCTCGTAATTCGATTTTGGGTCGGGTTGACCCGGTTTGAAAATTGATTTTAAAACGATGATTTTCTCTCTTTTATCGAATGGTATAGACAAAGAGCAACAGGTAAGGTATGTTACTGTTATAACTTGTACTTGAAGTCATATTGGACCTGTTTTATGCAGTTTTGATTTTCGTGGGTTTGCAAATGTGGGCTAGTACCTTTAAACTATACTAGTTTTCGACGTTGAGGGGGTTAATATCCTGAATAGCGAAAGATACAGGCAGAGGGTTTGGAAGCCAGACTAAAATTGGCCGCGCAATTGGCCGCGCATTTGGCCCAGTTTGCGTTTACACCAAAGAGATTATACCTATAAGCCGGGTTCACACGTGCACCAATTAGCGGGATACAAATCTCGAGATTTGCATCGCGATCGTCATCCCGAGTTTTTTGCACGTGTGGACAGAAAAAACCCGAAAATTAGCGGGATAAGCATCGCGATGCTAATCCCAAGAAATCTTGCGCTGGTTCGTCAATTAGCGGGATAATTGGCCCCGCGCTGGTACGTGTGAACGGTCGGGATTAGAATCTCGAGTTTTTACATCCCATCATGCAATGCGCACATCACAACAGCGAGGCCCCTGCGAAGAGGTCCTTCACCTCTTTGGAACACAACAACAACAGCGCGCGAACCACACCACTGACGCGTAAAAGACAATGGACAAAGGTAAGTGCGCGCAGGCAGTGATAGAGAAGGGCGCTGTGTGACCCAGTTTGCAGGCTTTGCTGTTATCTCTATCGGCAATTAGCGGGATAATTCGGTACGTGTGGACGCTCGCCAAATTAGCGGGATACCGATCGCGATCGCTATCCCGTTAATTTGGTACGTGTGGACGCTCGCAAAAAAACTCGGGATGTGCATCGCGATCGTCATCCCGCTATTTTGTACGAGTGAACCCGGCTATAGAGTAGCCGGGTTCACACGCAATTTGGTATTGTCTGGTTTTCAGACCCTTTGCCAAATGAATTCCATGGCGACGAAGTCGCCGTTCGGGCAAAGACCTTCGCCGAAGGAAAGAATCCTTTGCAGGACTACCACCTTAAACTATACTAGTTTTCGACGTTGAGGGGGTTAATATTCTGAATAGCAAAAGATACAGGCAGAGGGTTTGGAAGCCAGACTATAATTGGCCGCGCAATTGGCCGCGCATTTGGCCCAGTTTGCGTTTACACCAAGAAAAGGCCGAGACCACGTCCAGAGCGAGGCCAAATGCGAGGCCAATTTGGGCCTCGCATTTGGCCTTTTGCGCGTTTTCACTGAAGCGGGGCTGGGCACGGCCGCGAAAACGCGCAAAAGGCCAAATGCGAGGCCCAAATTGGCCTCGCATTTGGCCTCGCTCTGGAGGTGGTCTCGGCCACGGCCGAGCCCGGCCTTTTCTTGGTGTAAACGCAAACTGGGCCAAATGCGCGGCCAATTGCGCGGCCAATTTTAGTCTGGCTTCCAAACCCTCTGCCTGTATCTTTCGCTATTCAGGATATTGACCCCCCTCAACGTCGAAAACTAGTATAGTTTAAGGTGGTTTTGTCCTGCAAAGGAATAGACATTTTGATCGAAATGAAAAAAAAAAAATCAAAAGTGGACTCAAAGGGCGAAAAAATGCACGATACAAAACAAAATAAAGACCCTTCGTGAACAGGGAGCCCCTGTTTAATGTTTTTTCTCTATTAGCATGTTATTATCAATAACTATTATCATTGATTCATTGCACTTCCGTAATAAATCGGGAAAAGTGGATCAAAAGTGCTTAGAAAGTAGCATCAGAGCTATGTGTGTATATTTGTGTATGAGTGAGTGTGTGTGTGCGTGTGTGTGTGTGTGTGTGTGTGTGAATGAGTGTGTGTGTGTGTCATTTTGTCACATTGCTTTACTTGTACCTCTTCTTTTTACTTTTGCATCGTAATGTCACTCGTTTATGTACGCACGTTTGCCAAGGAAGCCTTCTCAATTTCTCGAACCCGAAAAGGTCGAGATGACGAGATCTCACAAGCCACCTCCTTGCCTTCTCAAACCAGTCCTGTAAAGGTCAACATGACTCGTACCTCGTAGAAGTTAAAAAGACAACATCTCAGATTTTGCCGAGATGAGCAGAAGAGGTCGAAATGACGAGATCAAACAAATCGACCTCTTGCCTTCTCGAACCCAAAAAGGTCGAAATGACGACATAACTCACAAACCACTTCCTTGCTTTCTCGAACACAAACAGGTCGAAATGACGATATATAACAAATCGCCCTCTCGCCTTCTCGATTCCGAAAAGGTCGGAATGACGAGATTTCACAACTTGCCACTCGTTCATGTCGTTTACTTGGACCTGACAAGTTAAAAAAAAAAACAACATCTCGGATTTTGCCGAGATTTTTTTAATCGATACTTTTTAATTCACGTTCCATATTCCACATTTCGTACAAGTTTTATATTCCATTTGATTTGAAGCAGAAATGTTTTTCACACAATGGTCAGTTTGAACCAATAATGCACAAATGTATAAGGACATATAATTAACGTGTAATATGAGGAACCCACTAAAAAGCAAAGCTTGTAGGATGTGGGTTCCAAAAATATAACATAGGGTTTTAGTACAGTATATCAAAGTCAGAAGTGACGTAACATGCAAAATTCAAAATATCGAGAATATTACAATGTTTACGGGATGTACAAAGTATAGCATATAATGTTTTATGATTAACTTCTGGTATAAATGCTTAAAAAAGTAGCAAGTTAATCAAACTGGTGAGGTCATCCGAGCGAGGCATCATTTAAGTATATGCAAAAAAAAAAATTAAGCGATTACGGCAAAATAATTACACATAGGATTTTAGAAAATTGGCTTTGAGATTTTTCTTAAAGGAGCATAAAGAACTTGAGTGCAACCGAACCGAATCTAACTCATTCCAGAAAGAAGGGCCGGCAGATGTAATTGTCTTAAGGGCTAAAACTGTACGAACAGGAGAAAAATAATAGGATTCCCTGTGTCTTGTAGGGTAAGTATGAATATCACTGTTTTTCACAAACAATGAGGAAAATATACCAGGAAGGTCACCAGTATTCAACTTATTACATACATGAAAATTCCAACATGATATAAATACAAATCAGAAATTTTTAACAATTTACTTGAAACAAACAATTCATCAGTATGATCAAAAAATTGTGCTCGATTTATAATCCGCAAGACCTTTTTCTGAACCAAAAATAACGAATCAATTTTAGTCTTTGAGCAATTCCCCTAGGCTAATATTCCGTAATTCAAGTAAGGTAATAATAAAGTTGTATAAAGAGAATGCAATATTGGCTTTGGGAAGAGATATTTCAGTTTGTGAATAATTCCAACATTCTTGCACAACAATTTACATAAATAATCAACATGTACCTTCCATGAAAGGTTACTGTCAATATAAATACCTAAAAATTGTGTTGAATCTATTTGATTTAACTGTAAACCGTTCATTAAAACTAAACCTGGAAGAGATTTTATTGTGTTACTGAAAACCATATAATTGGTCTTATTTATGTTAAGCGACAATTTATTTGCCTGAATCCACTCAAACACCAACTTAAGTTCATTATTTAGAGAATCGAGCAAAACATAAGGATCTGAGTGAGAATAAAAGAGACTTGTATCATCTGCGAACAGAAGAAAAGACAGCAGAGAGGATGAGTTACGGAAGTCATTGATGTATAAATGAATAAAAGAGGACCTAAGAGGGAGCCCTGTGGAACACGACAACAAATCGAGTTTATATCAGATTCAGGATGTTATTTACGGAAACAAATTGAGATCGACCGGTAAGATAACTTCTGAACTACTCCAAGGCCTTTCCACGAATACCGTAATGATTTAGTTTATACAAAAGAATTTCGTGATCTATTGTGTCAAAGGCCTTGGAGTAGTCCAGAAACAGACCGACTGTATGCGACTTTGTGTCTATAGCTCTTACAACTTTCTCAACCAGTAGTAATATAGCATGGGTGGTTGCATGTTTTTTCCGGAACCCGAATTGATTATCAGCTAAAATATCACAATCGTTTACAAATTTGATTAAACGATTATAAATCACCTTCTCAAGTTATTTAGAAAAGGATGACAGAAGCGATATTGGTCGATAATTTCCTAACTCATCCTCTCTGCCTTTCTTATAGACTGGGATAACTTTAGCAATTTTCATTTTAATTGGCACAATACCAGTCAATAAAGATAAATTCAAAATGTGAACTAAGGGTGATAGTATTTCGTTTACAATACATTTCATGAGGTGATTAGAAATCCCATCATGACCTGTACTCTTCTTGGGCTAAAAGAATTGACAATATCTACGACCTCTGCTTCAAGTACTGGGAGAAAAAATAAGGACTGTTGAATTGACCGAAAAGGTCGAAATGACGAGATCTCACAAGTCACTCACTTACCTAAACTTAAACCTGAAAAAGTCGACATGACGACATCTCACAAGGTTAGTCACCCCCTTACCTTCTCGAACCTGAAGAGGTCGAAATGATGAGATCGAAAAAAAAAATCGCCCTCTCGCCTTCTCATCGAAATGTTGAGATCTCACAAGTAACTTACTTGCCTTCTCGGATCCAAGAAGTTAAAAAGACAAGATCCTTTCCCCTTCTCGCCTTCTCGAGCCCGAACTATGAAGATTACGAGGTCTCATATTTCAACTGCTCGGACCAGAGAAGCCGAGATGATGAGATCTCGGATTTCGTTTTCGAGGAGAGGAAGTAATCTCGTCTTCTATCGGCCCTTGAACTTATCTGCGTCCGTATTTACAAGAGCTTGGATGGTCAAAATCTTATGGTGTTATATTTTACCTTCACGAGGTCTCACACACTGCCAGTGGGTCAAGCTGCTGGGAATCCCGAATTCTTCAAGGGACTTGATTGGCGGTCGCTCTATTTGCTGCAGTTCCAGTTGGATTTCGTCTCCAGCGACTTCGTCCCGCATGGTCGGACACATAAAGGCAGGACAATTGGAGCCAGCACAGACACCTTCGGATCCCGCCGAAAGGGGCAATACTGTCGGTAGAAGGCACAGAAAGATTATAAATGTATAGCATCTGCACAATACTAGTGTCCATTCTTGTTTCTTCTTAATCTCTAACACCTACCTGATCTTGATATCATCTTTAGATCTCTTTTGAATCTATTACATCCAGCGCAAGATTGCTTGATGATCCCGAGTGTTTATTTTTGTCTTTTCAAATTCTTCCAAACTACCCTATTTTTTTTTTTTTTTGGTTTCACCACTGAATTGACCCCCGTTTACCGCCTCTACATAACTATAACGCTGCCACTGAACATTGTGGGCTCTGCAATGGAATACTTCAACTCTAATGTTCACAATCAAAGTCTTATTCTTTACTGTACTATTTCGTGATTCGTGTTCACTTTTCAACTGTTGAGGAATGAATTGATGGGATATGCGTTCCATATTTCTTTTTTTGTTTGTTTCGCTGCTGACTGTAGATTTAGTCAAAAACAAGTTACACCTTTTTCTTTCTATAATACCAAGGAGGTTCAAGAGATGGAGTAACAACAGTGTTATTCCCTTTTATCCCATGTTTGATGCCGCCACTAAGAAATATTTGAAGTATGTGCTGAACCGGAGCTGCCTCACAGATAGGAAGACAATTGATTCATGTGGCATTGCATCATGGACTCGTCACTCTCAATGGAAGATATGTCTTTATGATGGTAATTACTTTTCGCTGTTCCTTCTTATGAAACATGAGCAGTACATAAATGTACAGACATAGGGATGCGCGAATAAAAATTCCACAAAAATTGATGAAATAAGAATTAAAATTACCAAACTTTACATGTTTTTATACTAATCTAACATAAGTATAACTTAATCAAGAACTACACTTGAAGATTATACCATACCAGTTTCATTTGTCGGAAGTGATCGGAAAGATGATAAAATCGACTTTCCAGTAAGGGTGCAGTTCAAATATTTTCACAACGTACGGCTCAGATTTATACTTTTTGACATAATCCTGGACAGGAGTTACTTTCTTTTTCATATGTCTTATCATTAGCTGAAATTTAATTTCTCTTCATACAAAAACAAACAAAATGTGACCGTTCACCTCAAAACGAACATAAAGTCGCACACACTGATTTCGCGTGAGGACTGAAAATAAGTGAAATGGGTCAACCTAGCCGAACTTGACTTTTTCATATTTTCTGAAAGAGCGGATCTTCTTTTACATTATGCTCAAATTTGGTATCATAAAACGGGCAGGAAAGTGTGTTTTTTAGCAGTTTATCTCGAACATTCTTGGAAGAATAGTGTGATTAGGTGTGTCTTTAGAATCCCTTTTTCATTTCTGAAAAACCTTGTCCACATGCACTCTTCACTTTCAACTCCAATAACTTTTGAAAAGATAATGCTACTGCTTTGAAAGTTGGCATTAATTATGGAGAGAATGTGTTAATGAGGCAATCCTAATTTCAGTTCAATCAGATTATCCCTTCATTGTTGTTACTGTGGTGGTTTACTTCCTGTTTTTTGTCCCATTCATCGCACAGCCAGCACGGACTGGTAAAGATTAAGCACTTGAATAGACACTGTACTTCAGAGCCTCTTTTCTCAGTTCACACTTTTCCTGAGTTTGTGCTTTCTTTCCAATATTTAGATAGGTTAGGAGAGTCCATTTGATTTGGGTTATACATAATCTTAAAGCTTAAAGTCTGCTCTTTCAGAATATGGTCTTAACTAAAAATTCATGTCTGGCGACTTTTTGTTTGTTTTGAGGTGCAGGGTCACAAATATAGCCAACATTATGTTAGCGTTTCAAATGAATCATCTCTTTGCTCGGAAAGACGGCGACATTGACCCCCGATCATCAAAGTCACAAATGCACCAGTGCAATTCCTTTGAAAAGAAAAAAGAAAACTGACAGCTGTTTGAATGTTTAAAGCCAGTTGGAACTCCATTTTTCAAACCTCCTTGATAATACCTAACCCGGCTGTTTTGCCATTTGCAGCAGAAGAACGTTACTTTAATGCAGGTTCTATATGTTTGTCTATTCAAAATGTTAATTAATAGTAACATTGCAGTTGACCTTATTGGTTGCTATTTAAAAAAGACGTATATCTCATTTGTTTACCTCCTAATTGGTTTTCTGGTTTTTTTTCGTAACAAACACAAATAAATAGAGCGAAAATGTTCGTCATAAGTATTGAATCTTTTCGTATGGAAAAGAGCGAATGGAATAGCTCATAACAAGGACTCACCGCGCACTGCACATAGTAAAAAGAACAATTTCAAGACCGGTAGGATCCCCATTCTTCTTTTCGAGACAATGTTAGTACAGAAGAGTACAACTTCACCCTGTGAACACACTGCAATATGCCGCTGCCAACTTCACAGAGCTTTATGAAGGCATCAGTGACGGGAGCAAACGTGAGTTGTCAAGGTGGCGCGTTCATTCAAACTAATACTTTACCACTGATACACCTTTTCAGTGTGCGTGGTTGCACATTTATTGAGGCCATCCTACGAGCCCGTCACCCACGAGTCATACAGCTCACAAGCTCGAAATTGAAAAAAAAAGTTACATGAATCATACAGCCCGTGAGCTCGACACTATGGGCAAATCATGCCCATGAGTTCGACAATAGGCAAAAGGGCCCATAAGTCCGACAACAGACAAACAAGTCCCACGAGCAAGGGAGAAAAGCCACATTATCAGTGAGTGGGACACACCCGCAGCTGCAATCCCGTTAGACGTATAAGATGTTGAATACCCTCACGATTCTAGTGTTAGTATGCTGACCAGGCATGAGCACAGGGAGCTGAGAACTGCCGCATTTTTATTCCAGGGCCCTTAGGAAATCAAGTTGTGAGGGGATGACATCATCGTTTCACTATTTCCATATTTCTATTGAATGGTCAAGAGCTCTTTCATGAAGATTAGCGACACTTCAAATTTTGTAAGTTCTATGATTTTTATCCGATTTTGCTTGAAATGTTTAATCTTGTGCTTTTGAAATATTATTTCATTTTCATTTCAAGCTACCTTTCAGCTGCTTCGGAATTTCCCTTTAACTCATTCGACTGAATAATTCAGCACTGATTAGTTAGACTCGTCTATCAGCCGTCATTACGAAAATTAATGTATTATGCGTGAGCTTCTTGGCATATCGGTCTGCTGATTGGTTGGTATTTTCGCAAGCAAACACTGGTAGCGAAATTCACTAGTAAATTCAAAGTCGTCCCGTAATGATTGGCACTGATATCTTCCATGAAGCCATTAGTGCATTATAGTGATGACGTGAACAAAGAAAGTTATTAATAATTGGTAACTTATTATGGGTAGAGTGTAGATTCCCGTGTACTCTTCTGTTTGATAGATTTTTCAAGCTTTAATTATGTGAGCCTCGCCGTCGAAAGGGAGCGATTATGACCTTCAAAGTCAGAAGGCTTTTGATTTCAATCTATCTCTCTATCTCTGTTTCCCCAGAGACTCTAGCGCAGAAATCAAACACTGTTTATTTACATGTACCTATGAGCACGAACAGACACATAAGCCGACGTTTACAACATTTTTGATTTGGCGGCCAACGACAAGTCAGGTGTACACTAACAACTTTGATCTTTGCAACTGATTGTGACAAATTGTCAGGGCCGGCGCAGCGTTTTCAAAGGTGTGGGGGCCCACTTCCGGGTTTCATGAGCTAACAAGCCAAAAAAAAAAAAAAAAAAAAAAAAAAAAAATCCTCAGCTCATTCTCTCCCCTTCCATTTTCCGGGTGTTTTTACCTGACAAGCAAAAAAAAAAAAAAAACAAAAAAAAAACAAAAAAAAAAAACAAAAAAAAAAAACAAAAAAGAGTGTTCAGAGAAAAAATATAACCTTACCGCTGCCATACTTCAAGATCTCCATCTATTTCTATTTTAGTGCCACTTACAACGTACTTCCGGGTTAAAAAAAGTGTGGGGGCCCAAAGTGATGACACCTTATGTGTTCCTTTGTATGGTGCACAAAAAGTGTGGGGACCCGAGCCCCCACGGCCCCCATGGCTGCGCCGGCCATGGCCCTGCATAGACGGAAATTTACATTTACGTCGATGTAGGGCACATTGTACGTGGATGTAAATGTAAATGTAAATTTAAAATTATATACGTCGTTAATTCGTCCTAAACGCTGAAATTGACTTAAATATACGTCGTTAATACGTCGCTTATATTATCATGAATACGTCGGAAAAACTGACGTAAACTTCACGGTATCAATACGTCAGGTAAATGACATCTAATAAAACTGGTAAATATCTACAGGTAATACCATAAAATTAATATTACCTAACTTACCCTATACTCGTCATGTCCTAAATCTTATAAGCGCAATTTGTCAATCAGTTGCAATGAAAACATCTCCAAGGAAGAATTTCATGCAATTCAATAACTTCGATCCTAACAGCAGAAATGTGTTTTCTTCCTTAGGTGCAGTACAGGGTTCTTACATCAAGCTCCCTCTTTTCCCGTCAACAAGGAGATAAGATAACGGTAAGATTAGGTAATGTCCTAAATCCTATATACCTATACGTTTACCACCTCTTCCTATATAGTTGCTAGATTCTTCTATCACGTTTTTGGTACTACGAGCAAAACGTTATAAGAAGTACAATGGTTTATGAAATGGTTACTAAACTAGGTCACATTATATCAGCGCAATAGTTAATATGAAAATATGTTTTCATAAGACAAGTTGGAAAGTTGAATAACATAAGAATAGAGTGTACAATTTCTGACACGTTATACTTATGACGAGAAACTACTTTTTTTTTAGACGTCAACAACGACCGTCTGTGACCTCGCTTTCAGTTCCTTTCAGAATAAATCTTAATTATGTCTTGTACTGTAGCATGCACTTAAGACTTTTGTGAGTAACGGTATTTTTCATAATTCTTTATTCGAATTTCGTTCAATTTCATATATACAGCACACCCACATACAAACACACACACACACACACACACACACACACACACCACACACACACACACACATATACAATGTATATAGGGCCTACACACACACAAAGTACATAGAAGGTGCAATCATTGCACTGTCAGGCGTCGACAGACGAAGCTGGAACATTGCTCATGATAAATTCCCTACTTTTGTCTAGGCTTGATATGGAGCTAGAGCACCATATGACTATAATACTGATCATAATTCAAATATGCAGTGATGTGTCAGTTTCATATGAACGCATGTATAATAACTCGTCAGATGCATTTGTCACTCTGATGTGATGCTCGAAGCTCCAACTTTATGAAAAGATCTTGAATTTCGCTAATATCGTGTAAATTTCTGTTGGTTATGTATTCTAATAAATGAAATCATCTTGCGCCAAATAACAAAAAGTGATAAAACGCCAGATCGCTTCAAATCGCTTCCATAAATGTGCGTTAATTGGGAATCAGAGCTATCGGTTGCATTAATTTTTTTTTGTTTTTGTTTTTGTTTTCTCCCTCATGGTAGACACATGGTAATGCTGATTATAGTGAAGTTCATACGGGTGAACTGCTAGCATAGCTCCATCGTCTCAAAACTTTCTATGCGTATACGCTATTCTTTTGTGTGTGTTTTTACGATACTGCTCGGACTTCGAGACAAGAAATCACCCATGACTTCCTTTCTTGGAACAGTCGACAACGAAAATAATAGTTTGTACACATTTGTACACAAATCAATGAACATAACTGGAAAACTGATATCACTTAATTTTCAAAAAAAAGCGACAATATTATAGGCATACTCTCTCTCTCAAAAAAAAAATTGAAATTGGAGTGAATTTTGTCTTTTTAGTTTCTATAGATACCTCCAGGGATCACTCCACTTTGAGTGATCCCTGAGGTCACTCCAAAACGAGTGAAAATGAACATTTTCACTCAAAATTCACTCCAATTTCACTCTAAGTTCACTCTTTTTTTTATTCACTCCTTCAAGAGTGAATATTTTCACTCGATTTTTTAGAGAGATATGAATGAAGTGTGTGAATATCTTTATTAACACCATTATTGCTATCATGAGTACTATGATTATTTCATTATTGTTATAATAACTATTATTGTTATTATTATTGCAGTAGTAGTAGTGGTGGTGGTGGCAATACTATTGTCATTGTTATTGCTATTACTGTTACTATTAACGAAAACTGCTTATTTCAAACTTTTCAAACTTTCAAACTTTATTTTCACTTTTTTTCCCAATAGAATGTTCAAGAAACATTATGATACATTTGACATGCAAGTCGTTGATAATATACATAGTCAGAATGGGATAACATGTTCATGTCTACATGTTAAGTACAAAAAGAAACATGCACTCTATTATACACTCTGTGAAAAAAAAAGTGGAGGTACCCACTCAAAAGACTATGGTTGTAACATGTGGGTACCTCTGAGGGAAAGGGGGAAAGAGGGGAAGTAAAGGGGGTGACTTGTGCGACTGATCCGCATCTGTAACCACGTACGCTGCTTAATTGCCTCCATCGATTTTGCGAACAAAGATCGTAAACGGATGTGCTGAAGTATATTAATAATTATACAAAATGTCAATATTTGCATCATATTGTTCTACAAGTACAATATTATGTAATACGTATCGGTAGCTGCAACCACCAATTGAATCTCTACATCAGGCACGCCGACGTGGTTTTTGCTCACACAACGATCCCTTGGAGATATACTATTAGTTGTTATTTAAGGCGGTGGAGATCCTAAGTTGTTATACTGTGTACTTGTACTTGGTTAAACTTGGTGGTTTGGCTTGATAGCGGCCTGCGCAGTAAAAGAAAACAACAACTAGCTGTGTCCTACAGAAAGTTGTACATAATGAATTGACTACAAATTGTATCCTGTTTAAGTTATATTTTACCAGCAAAATACCAAATGATATCAAGATAATTGTGATGGATTCGTATGCAATCTCTTCAGATGGACACGTTGTTGCAATAAAAGAACAAAGAAATCCTCGGTTTAACGTGATGTGGGTTCTTTATTCTGTTACACAGCATTATCAGCGATATGTAACTGTGCATACTGCAAACTTGCGCTTGCTAGTGTGATATATTCAACAACTGTGTTGGAATGAGTGGTTCCTGTAAGATACAAACAAGAAGAAAATTATCTATATAACACGCCATACAAATCAGTATACTCTATTTCAGCTCTACACAGAAATAGTAAGACGATAATGAATATTTTCTTTCTTTCCTGATAACGTAATTAAGGCCAGAATATTTAAACAACGTTTATATCTATTCTAACTAACTCATGAGAATAGCTGTGTTATCTATAATCATAAGTATTGCTGTTATGTATCCTGTTATGTATCTGGTGTAATCTACAAGCAGGATAAACATAATGAACTTTCAATATTCTGTCTAAGTCAAACAAATCATCGTCGGTTAATAAACCTATTTAACACAATCAATATATGTCTTGAATCTTATGATTGTAAACGCTCAATGCCACATCTCACATCAATGTCACCATACACTGTTAGAACGCTGTGTAAAATTTCGTTGTTTAAAATATTGTTGTTTAAAATTCTAAACAATGTTGTTTAAATATAGAAAATTGGAGCTTGATTGCCTTAAACAGCGGTTGTTTAAAAACAATTCGGAATGATTGTCCAAACAATTAAACATCGTTGTTTAGAAATTGATGGGCAAAAGTCATGTGATAGTCATGAACCAATCAGCGGGCTTGCATGTATATCCTTCGTTTCATCCGATCCGATCGCCGCAGCCGGTCGGGCGGCCACCGCGCCTCACACACACACGTCACGTACGTCACACGTTTATGTACGTATAGCTATGGACCGCGGCTATTCATCATGATGGACGGCGGTGACGATGACTGCAATGCAGCTATATGGAGTCACGAACATTCTCAGCGAATGGGGTCTAGCTATAGAAGAACTTTGCCAGTCATTCCAAGGTATTTATTTATTTAACTGATATAGTTACATCGCTTCATGCCCATCTGTAATTTGCATGATGTATGAATAGGGTGTCTGGAGCATTTTTGTAACTTTTGAAATTCTGTGAGAAACGAATTGTGAATTATTTCATATGAAAGAGACTTACATCATTAAGACATATTTCAAATTTCATGGCGAAATGATGTTTCTATCTTGAGAAATTTAACTTTGAAATCACAGCAATATCACCCCCTTTTTTTACGAGCACGCATGAAAATGTGACCCAAATCATGTTTGCAAACAACGCCGAAAAGCTGCATTCGCGTGTGGATCTCCAGCGATCAGATAATGAGCGTACAGCGGTTAGAAAATACGCGTAACAAGCGCAGAAGCCACTCCCCCTATGTCTTGTCATACCCTGTGTGCGCTGCGTGCGTACGTACGTGCTCGGTATTCAGTTTACATTCGATTCACATGTACCGTATTGAGCGCCCTACAACACGTACGAACCCCGCGTATGTATGCAGGCGCAGCTAGCTAGCAGCAGCTAGGCAGCTAGCGCAGCCCCGCCGGTAAAGTTCGGGGAGCCGAGCGGAGAGCATCGCGATTGTAGGCCAGGGGAGCCGGCATGGCGAGCATGGTTCGAAGAAATATGCAGTCGATTGTCGAGAGCAGGTGCACGCAGCTCGCGTGAAATGCACAAGCTACAACCTCTACAGCCACAGGCTTGGAATTGATGCCACATTACCACTATTCGTACATGCAAAAATGGCCAAATAAGAGTCTTCCGAAATCTTTTCCACGCCCTTTTTGTCGATCGGGTGTTCGTAATACACCGCTGCCGCTACCACCACAGTAACGTTAGCTAAGGCCTACTTCGTTCGCACTTGGCTAAGCGGACATGATTGTATTCACAACCGATTTCTCGGCTTAGTGCCAGTGACTCGAGCATTGCGAGTGCACTTTCGAAATATAAATGAACAACGATAAGATCATAACCAATCCACAAGTAAACTAATAGTAGTAGACAGAAATTTAGTAGAGTCTGGTTGTTTTGCAAGACGTACGTGATTTGTGAGCGTGACTGTATTCGATATGTACAGTACAGAGTGCATGCTATGTGATGCGTGTTGTAGGAGCTATCGCAAGCGACAGCCCAGTTTCCTGCCTCGTGATATGCACATCATACACAACACATACACACACAAACGTAGTGACACACACACAGTGGTAGCTCTCTAGCTCTGCTGGCAGCATCTGGCGCGCGCCGCATGCACACGCAATCCATCCCCATACAACCGTAGAGGCCATATGGTTTTAGACGGCGATGCGTAATCAAATTTACATATGCATTAGCCCCTTCGCGCGAAGTTACTATGGATTCTTGCATACGAAGCCCCGCCTAAAACGTTCGCTGTGACCAAAAAATTATTGCAAGGGGTATCTTCAAGGCGATATCCCCACACCTAGGCGTGGAGCTAGCGAAAAACTAGCGGCACCATGGGATTCAGCATGTCCTCAACTACTAGTATGTCTCACGGCAATACAAATACCGAAGCAGACGCTGAGATATGGGGATAGATGTGCTTCTATCGATTTTTACATCAATTTATCGTCGGATTCATGTACCGCCGTTCTGATAGGATATGGAGAAAAACTTCCTCTTTCATATGATACCAAATTTGTTAGGATTCGTTAATGGCATGGTCTGGGGATTTGGCAATAAAGGCGAAATTTTGCTCAAAAATGCTGGGTCAAAACGGCGTAGGCGCGCGGCTCCATTGCATTCTATGGGACTTGCGTGTTATGAGATAGGGGCGCGTTTTGGTCGAGGGTTAGCAGTGCGCGATCAGACACCCTAGTATGAAGCTAGTCACGGCTCACGCTTTGGGTTCTTGGCCGGGCTGCGCTACGCCTCGCCTTCATGCATGTAACGTTAGATCTATGCAAACTGGCACGTTAAGTTTAAGGTCGTCTGTACCGGTACGTACATTATGTTTTTCAACCAACTCGTGCTTGTATAAACACTTGCATAATTCAATCCTTACATACATTTTCAAAACTTCACATAAAATACGAATTTCTTTTACAAAAACTAATCATCTAAATCAGCGTACGGAATATTCCCATAGTTGACACAGTACAGTAACCTATTCGTTTCTAATCTAAGTTGTAACAGTAAGACTATACAGGCACCGTATCACATCATGCACAATATAGGCGCAGTGTCCGAGTTCGATGATGTAGAAATCTACATGTAACAAGTTAGTTAGGCATAGGGTCTAACGTGACGGTTAGGGCCTAGCTAGGCAATGCTAGGGCCTAGTCTAGTCAAGGGCTAGGGCCTATATTTTAGACTGCTAATGCTAGCTAAGTTCAATTACACAATGACCTGTCTCGATCATTTCCTACCTCATAATTTAGAACTTATGGTCGGCTGTATGATAGCCCTACTACATCGACTACCCTCTTGTAATAAGCCGACCGTGTATTAATTGGCGCACTGAACGCTTAGGGTTAGTACGCACTTCACTGCACGCAAAGCACATAAAAATGGATTGGCTTTGACTGTTGATGAGGATGGTGTGGGAAAACGCGAAAATTCACCGTTCATTAACAAAGTTAATGGTTTTAATGAAGGACAAAATTTCGAATGAATATTTTCACCGAATCGTAATATAATGTCTATGGAAGTTTCTAAAAAGCTTCGTACAACACGGTGTTCAATACAACTCGGTTTGCGTGCATTGTCAATGCAAAAACAGCGGTCGATCTCAATAAGGAGCGTTACTGCGGGGAGCTGAAACGAGGCCACGCAAGTTCGACGGCAATATTTTTGCACTGAAACTTCGAATCGAAAAGGGAACAAAGGCATTTGATAGCCTAGCTCTGGATTTTCTCAATCACGCAGGTCAAGTTTTTTGCATGAATTTCAGTGTTAAATATTCTTATCAAGCAAATAAACATTGGGCGGTCGATGAGTAGTAGTCCAACCGTACAACCAAAATCCAATACTAAAGTGCAAGTTAAGTTCTGCTACTTTTACTGGAGCAATTCATTCTTTACTGAGCATCATTGCCATCAATGATGCTCGATGAATTAAGGTCTACGTAAGCTTCCAGTAGAAAAAAAAGGCCTAGAACCCCTATAGAAAATGAAGATAAAGACAGAAAACAGATTGTGGTGTTTTTAACGCACAATATAGTCTATGCACCACACGTAAACTTAATGCCTGTAGTAATAATATACTGGTACCTTAGTAGAGTTCTATTTGTTTCGTATAGGTAGGTGGTTTGGGACCAATTTTTGGCACTTTTGTCACTTTCGAATAAGTTTCTATGCAAAGTTAAAGGAGCTTTCTTCTGTCAAGATTTCCATGCCAAACGAAGCACATTGTGCAAATTCACACAAACTTGTGAGAAAAATGTTTATAGAATGAACATTTTTGCAGAAGCTAATGATCATGCATAATTCACTCCGTCATTTATGTTTTTGTTATTAACTTGAGTATTATATTTTTTTCCATTTGGTTTAAATAGCATTCTTTCTGGGCCACCCTTAATATGATTACAAATGCAATCTTGTTCCCTAATTTGTACAGATCAAGCAAGACTTCAGCCAGGAGATCATGGCTGAAGACAGGATGTTTGCAGCATGGCCATGTATGCTGACAAAGTACTCTAGTATGGGGAATCAAGATGTCCATCGTAGCAAACGCTGCTTATTCGTCACACGGGTGACACCGATGGCCTTTCCCAAGGTACAGTATTGCTCTGTGTAGAGATTCTAATCTACAGCCCCAGTACCACCCTTTCCTTTTTTGCGTTTAAGTTGAGGTGAATTTATTAACAGCATTAACAAAATACTTACAGTATGTACATGACTATAAAAAAAAAAATTGTTAGACCGAGAAATTCATTCAATGCATGTTAATTAATTTCTAAGACTTTCGCAAAAACCTGCAAAAACTGAAGTGGATCTGTAATTTCAAAGCCAATATCAAAGAGATCATCCGGGCTCTTGATGACTCAGCTTTGTCCATCATTCAACTTGCATGTCATGTTCCCGTATTTGGTTTTGTTGCCGATTCGACATCATGAGCTTCCTTGGCATTTATCATGCACTGATCGAGTGACACATAGCATGCCTTTAGATCTTCATTGATGTACACACTTTTCATATTCTCTTTTCCTTTCAGACTAGAATGCCCAGAATACAGTTTGTTCCTTTTGTTTGCAATAAAGTGGACTTTGATCTGCCTGCTCTTTCCTTCTTGCCTTTTCCCCAAGATGAGGACAAGATCACGAAGATGAGATGTTCTCTTTCCAAATGTCTAAGCCAACTTCCTTGGCAACATTTGACTCGCCCTCAGTAAGCTCTTCCTCTGTCTCCTCAGCCCCCTCTGGCAGGCCAGTCAGGCAGAGATTGTCCCTCCTTAGCTCATGTTGGACCTCGTCCTGCTGGAACTGAATCCTCAAGAGATGACATGTGGATTCAGAACATCTTTAATTGTGCTCATACAAGCTTCTTTTGCTCCTTGTATCACATGCGGTAGTGCAGCTTTAATGACTGTAACTACAGCTTGGACAATTATTTGGGAGAGGCTGTCTCCTGCCCCTCTCTCACATTATAGCACCCCACGGCCACACAGTTCATGTACACTGAAACTTCTGGACGGTTTGTCCTTGCCTCCTTCATCTACCATTCCCCTTTTCTTCTCCACTGCCTGATCAACTCACATGATAATCAAGCTTTTGTCATTATAGGATAACATTAACAGAGAAGTCTTTTATGAACTATTAAAGTTTTTGCTTTCTTTTTCCTACTACAATACTTGGAATAAAAATCACTGGACCTTGAACATCCCTTGCTCTTGCTAATCTAATTAAGATATATGCGTATTAACTGATCTTGCTTTATGCAATGCCAGAATATGACATGAACCTCCTGCAAAAGCCCAAATGTCATTCATATTGCAATAGTCTTTGTTAAGCACTTAACAGTAGTGCAAGATTATTCTTATTAAGGCACTGGCTGTCAACACCATTCAACTTTCTTTCATCCAAGTTCATGGTAACTCTGATTGCTGCTTTGTAGAATAGCATAATGATTATTACAGCATTATAATTCTAATGCTTGGCCTTACAAGTTTGGCTCTACTCATCCACAATTACTTGCCCGTCTTGGTAGTAAATGCCGTTGCCAGAATCAGTCCCTCATTCAAAATGTGTAGTATTTTCTACAATACCCTCCAAACAACTTTAAAACAGCCCCCCCCCCCCCCCCCCTCCTCACAGTTAGTAATCCTGGTTGCAATCAAGTACAATATAAGTACATAAGCTAGCATCTGAATATGAGCTGATACTTGTCAGCATTTCTCTTTATCAGCCTTGATTGTGTTAATATTTTTAAAGGGTATATTTGTACTTATCATTCAAAATACTCCCCCTGTGTCATACATTTTGCTCCAAAGAGGAAAAAGAGACGCTTGCATTCAGCATGCTGCCGCTAGTTTGCCGAGGCTGGACTGCGAGGGTGTGGGGCAAGTGCTCCTTTCAGGAGTCGTTGGAGTTATTCTACGACTTTCAACCTGTAAGTACCTAACTGTTTGGAGGCTAATCTTCTAAAACAAGTGATGTATTGCCCTCTTATTAAAATGATGAGATGGACTTTGACATTGCAGTACAAAATATAAAAATCATCAAGCTGTGGTCCATAGTTACAGAAATTCCCAGTTTATGATGTTTCATTTGTTAGTTTAGTCTATGGATTCTACATATTTATGCAAATTTACTATGTTGCTAATGTATGCTGTGAATCACAATAATTTTTTTTTATGAAAAAAAATCTTATATTACATAGTCAACATACATATTTATTTTATTTTGTGTTTGACTGCTCAATCACACACTTGTCCAATTATGTCCTTTTCATTTTGATAAAAAGGGGAAAAAATTCGCATGAAAAGCAAAATTGGTCCCAAATGTCGCCAACAAGGAATATTCCATTCATCAATAAATATTGCACTTGACCTATGGTATCATTATATTCAGCAAGATGCTGGAAATATATCACATACCACTCATATACATCCAATGTGATACAGGGTGTCCCCCCCCCCCCCCCCCCCATACCAAAAAGAAAAAAGACCTCGCATACTCCTTAATGTTCCTACAATGTAAGTGGACAAAATTGTTATACTACTAGTATTGGAAAGAGTAACTTACCCAAAATAATGAAATGCAATTCAGAAGTAGTTTTTGTTTGATAATACTTTTTGCCTGGGCTTGCCAGCAATAAAATTAATTGCCTTTCAGAAGTTCCCATAGGCCACACAGTTGAAAATTCATTCAACCAGGTCATGGTTAGCCCTTGCAAGAATAGAAAATGTAATACATGGATGTTATATACTACATAAAATACCCAATTTAGGGTATATGTTTGCAAATGAAATGTTGCAGAATTTGGCCAGGCACTTTATTATGAACTCTACCTTGAACATTGGAGAGGTGTGGGAAATATATCTGTTCTGATGGACTTCATTATACCAATGCCTCAACCCAACACTTCTGCGTAGATTATTTCAAGATTTTATCGAGATGTATATGCATGTTTCTTTTCCACTTCCATTTCATTTTACAGGAGGGCACAAACCTGGCTTTCTACATTGGACAAATTGACAGGAAGCAGAGACCACAGCCCTTCATCTTGCTGATGGGAGGATCCTGGAAGAAGCCACTGCAAACCTTTGTCATTAGGAAGTTTTCGCTACACGACGCGAAGACCGAGAATACGAGGAAGCGATCACTTGTGACAGTCCCCGTACTCTGACTCCCATCCACATATCTATGCAGTTTCGCTTTCCTGTACAGGACGGAGGCATGGGGACAAGATCGCTGATTGGTTGGCTGACTGGCTGGCTCACTCCTGCCCAGCATCGGGTCCGAACGCTATTTTGGCCAAGTACCGTACTCGTTTTCCCCCGGACGGGACGTTCCTCGGATTTGATCATGTGCAGAAGCAAATTTCGCACACGACACGCTTAACTCCCGGCCGCGTTGTGCTTGTGAAAACTCCCTATTGTAGAGAGACAGGGATTCTTGTTTCCAACTTTGACAAAGGCTGTGGACTGTGCATTCAAAGTGCATTATGTCCTAGATGTAGAGTACCAGGCTCAATGTTTTGCTGCCTGGCAGTTCTTGGAGACAGTTGTGTACAAAACGACTGGTAAAGTGACGTCCAATTCTGTGAGAGAGATCAGGACATACCTGAACTCTTCAAATCAGGAAGATTAGATGCGTAGAATGAGATTTTCATGGTCATCAGAAGTTTAATTGACAAAGTTGACTTTTAGGTCATTCGTCAAAGCAAAGGTTTGGTATCTATGTTTTATTTGTTTATAACTCAATAAGTAATGGATACATGTCACATGGAAAGATCAAAGGTCATGAGAAGATTGTTCTATTAGTGGGTAATGTTGGCCCTTGAAAACTTGTGGTAAAGATAGGTTAGAAATGAATTAAAAAGGGTATTTTGCATAGTAGTGACTTAATGAAATATTGGGAAAGATCTTCACAGGTTTATACTGAAGCATGACAGTCAATTTTCAGAAATATAGCAATTTTGAAATTAAAACCTCATATCTGTTGAGCATCATGGAGGTCACACTCTGTACTGAATGTGGCCTTCATAAAATTCAAGATGAACTGTTTCGTAGAATGTATATTTCCATTATGAATTTATTTCATTGTATATAGAGTAATCTTCATTATTGCCATCTCTATCACAGGAGTGACAGAGATGATCTTTGCTGGACAGATGTGCTGTACTTGGCACATCCCAGTTATGAAAAAAAAAAAAAAAACTGTATGTGTTGGTAGCAGGTATGACTTCTCAAATTACACTAGTAAACAGGAGTAAGTTTCATTATAATTACAATGTACTGTATATGTTATTTGGTCTGTTCAGATATGCTGAATATAGGTATGGAGTAGAATTTTCACAAGAGATAAAACTTATTTCTTAATGTGAATGGTTTCTCCATCTGCAGTATATTTACAGTCATCATTGTACTGTCAAGGAAATATAATCTAATAACCCCTGACTTACTATTGCAGATGTTCCCCAAAAGCATTGCGACTGAAATGATTCAAAATATTGTTACATCAAATTGAACATTGTTAAAAATGATCTAGTTAATAGAGAAGCTGTGTAGTGCAATACCTTCAGTAATATTTTCTTAGTGGGGCAACAAAGTACAATATTGGGACAGAAAAGCAAATCCTTAGAGGGCCATTCCCTTAAGCTTCGCTTATGAGATTTCCAAGCGCATGTAATAGTGACAAACACTTCAAGAACAAAGTCAGTGGTTCTAAGAAAATCAGATAATTATTCCAGGAAATAAGACTCATTCAGGATTTATCTTGTCTTGTCAGGGTATGATCACTATAAAACTGGATAATGTGTCTGTAAGGTGTGCATTGGACTGTAAAAGCATTCTGAAAAATTACATTCTCTGTGTACTGTTCATTCAGTTAGCCCTTTTGGACCCATCTGAGGGCAACTGATGGTCCCCATGCACCCACACAATATGAGAAATGAAGCAACAAAATATTCAATGTGGCACAGGTATAGATAATCTCAAGCTGAACACATCCATGTTATGCATAATGATTAATTCTTTAATTATTGCATGTTTCAAATTCAATTTGCCATTGCAGTTTAGTTGAAATATTGTGAAATTTGATTTTTACGGCGTTAAGCGCCCCATTTGTATGTAAGTGGAATCAAAATGTACATTTGACAATACACTAAGCTTTAAATGAGTCGAGGTCAATTCAGCTGGAAAATCACTTAACTCAAGCATAACAAAAGCTCGTGATTTTTCCTCTGCAGTCAAACTGCATATTTTTACTAAATCCGCGCAAGTCAACACATTTTTCTCGGTTTTCGAGAACTTCGACTTATCAAAGGTTAACTGTAAAAGAAGAATTGTTACTCTGTATATATTCTGAAAATGGATGAGACAATTCTTGATTGGCTCAATTTGTTATTTGTAATATGTTTGCACATCGATGGACAGATTGACCGATTGAAGGTTTTCTAATGATATGCTGTCAGTGATATAGACAGTGAAAATGTGCTGAAATATATAATCGGCCAAAAAATAAACATTTGTGTTATTGTGCTTATATACAAGTGAGTTGTACAGTAATATGGGATTAAGAAGTGTTTAAATTCTAAACATGAATATTTAATATTTGCTTTAAACAACCCAGTTGTATAAAATTACTTTTAAACAACCCGGTTGTATAAAATGACTTTTAAACAACAGTTGTTTAGAGTTTTAAACAACTTTTTTTAAACAACTCAGTTGTATAAAATTACATTTAAACAACAGTTGTTTAGAGTTTTAAACAACTTTTTTTAAACAACCCAGTTGTATAAAATGACTTTTAAACAACAGTTGTTTAAATTTTTAAACAACTTTTTTAAACAACCCAGTTGTTTAAATTTCTTTTAAACAACAGTTGTTTAGAATTTTTAAACAACAAAGGGTTAAAAGTTTAAACAACTACGTGTTGTTTAATTTTTAAACAACAGTTGAGCGATTCACCGGTTAACTTGTGGTTGTTTAAAATTTTAAACAACCTTGTTGATTTTTTTCTAACAGTGTAAGACGTCCTGTCGCAAATTGTGCACTGATAACAACGAGCATTAGATTCTCCCTAGCAACCCTTTTTGTGGTCTTAAATGAGACTATCAAAGAATCTACAGCTAGACATATCACTATAACTTCAACTTTAATATCCCTCCGCGTGCATGAACTTCGTGCGTGGAGCGTTCCTAACACAAATACCTTAATGATATACATACGAGAAAAGATATAATCCAACTTTTACGTTTTAACGTGAGCAATACATAATATAAGAAAATCCGTTTGAAACTCCACGGATTCACATTCACAATACTATCATTTCGGACCGTTCTCCGATAGGGAGAGGTCTTTACAAAGACCGTCCAAAACGTTCAACGTATTCTCCTTAACACTTTCCACACCGCGGACCATGCACCACGCACGCTACACTGAACGTTAATGCAATTGAACAATGCACGGAACAATAGACGCTAATACGTAGTACAGCGTATACGGCGATGACCTTGACCTTGACCTTGAACATACATAACCTTATATCTCATTCACGGTTTTTCCTCTTATAGTCTTAACTCCCTGACCATGGAAGCTTTGTTTGTTCCTTAAATGATGCACAAATCATAAAAGAACGATTTATGACATACCTTGGATTGTTGGACTTCATCACATTGTCCAAGAAACCCAAACTGTAAGCAAACTGCTGTGGCCAACTGCTGAGCAAACTGCTGCTCTTGTGGAACGACTGACCGGAACTCTTTGCTAACAGTCTATAATTCAGACCCTAATTTTGAGACTCATTCTATATTGTATCATTCCATGACATCCTGCCCCCTTGAACGTGACGGAAGTCACTATACAAACACTCAAAACGTGTACAATAATGCGATTATTTACACAACAATGAACAGATAACCGCTCAAAAGTCGAGACCTAAATAGATCTAAAGGTGAAATTCAAACCAGTTGACAAACGAACACTCAAATAGAATGCTTTCTAAAGTCCAAGCAGAGTAAATTTAAGTTTCACCATCTCCATTAGGGCAAGAAATTGCTTGTTTGAGTTGATAACCAAATTCAAGAACTTAGTCGCCCAAAATGTTCAGAGCTGACGATGAAAAAACAAAGGCTACAGTGAATCCTTTCTTTTAAAAAAACGCGATTATTTACTCAGTTCTTCAGTTACACCTTGAAGGTCTACTCTCTCTGTCCCCTTCATGAGAAGAATCAGCTTGGTCACAGGTCTCTTTGCGACTGACTTGTCTGCGTAACGGAGCTCGACGACGCGAACCAGCCCATCGTCTCCAGGGAAGGTCTGCAGGATTTCAGCCATTCGCCAAACGCCGCGCCTCTTGTCTTCTCCGATGACGAGCACAACATCACCCGCTTGTAGGTTCTCTGCTGCACGTTGGTTTTTCGAGCGCGGTGAGAGCTTTTGTATGCAGTCTATCCAACGTGCCCAGAACTTGTCGACCATTGCGTTGCACAGCTCTCTCCGCTTCCTGAAGTCTCCGTTGTACTGCGCACAGGGGACATCAGGGCTCGGAAGATCTCCTCTCCCGATGAGGAAATGGTTCGGAGCAAGAGGGGGATGGTCGAGGGGTGAAGATGACACAGCTGTAATCGGTCGACTGTTGATCAACCCTGAAATCTGGCTGAAGACTGTTTCCCATTCAGGGAAGGGCAAACGATCAGCTTTCACGAGATGCTTCATGGCTTTCTTGACCTCTTGCACCATGCGTTCGACAGCGCCCTGATGGTGAGGTCCACCAGGAGGCCCAAATTTCCACTGCACCTTGAAGCTACTACAGTGTTCCCTCAGTTCTGTCTGGTCCAGTCGTAGGTTGAGCGTGTTGATCGTGTTGTAAGCACCACGGAAGCAGGTCCCATTATCACTGATGATGGTGGCTGGTGCGCCCCTGATGCTGATGAAGCGATCCAGGGCTTGCAGGAAAGCTTGTGTCGAAAGGTCTTGGACACAAGTGAGATGAACAGCCCTGGTAGCCGCACATGTGAACACAGCACAGTAACCCTTGGCAGTAATGTTGCGGCTTACCTTCACGTTTATCGGCCCGAGATAATCCACCAGCGTTGTCTGAAATGGCGGTGAGAAGGGCTTCACACGACACTCTGGGAGGTCCGCCATTTTCTGTTCGACTGGTCTCCCTCTATGCCTACGGCACACGATGCATTCCTTCACCACGCGTTTGGAGAGTCTCGTGTCACCGACAACCCAATACCTTCTCCTCACTTCCGCCGCTGTCCTGAGTTGTCCTCCATGAAGAGCAAGGGAGTGTCCATCTCTGACAATCAGTAAACTGATGTGGCTTTCCCTTGGGAGGAGATAGGGATGACGAGTGTCGTATGATATCGGAGCACGGCGAATGCGACCTCCAACGCGATACACTTTTTCTCCTTCGTCGAAGAACGGATCGAGGCGCATTATGTTGACATCTTGAAAGTTGATTTCCTTCTGCGCTTGACGTATCCAGTACAACTCGGCCTCTTTCAGGAGTTTGGCAGACGGCCACTGCGAAATCTGCTGGGTAAGCTTCTTGAGCCACTCTTTCTTTGGAACATCTCTCACAGATAACACTCGAGCTGTGACCATCTTCAGCCTTTGCCAATTCGAGAAGCTGGTGGGATCAACGATTGCGGTAGAGTGAGCCACTGCATTGACTTTCAGCGCTAGTGTCTTCGCATTTCGAACGTGGAATTTCTTCCTCTCTGGATCCGAAGTGTCTTCCTGGATGTTCTGCGGTGTCTTTGGCCAGGACTCAGGTGGTTGCTTCAGGTAAGTTGGTCCCTTGATGACCTCAAGCATTCCTTCCGCGGTGGTGCCTCTAGAGACGACGTCAATGACATTCTGATCGGTCGGCACGTAGGCAATGTCCTGGTGAGGGTCGAACTCTGAGGTGATTTCGCCCACTCTGTATGCGACAAACGAGCGAAAGGACTTGGACTGTCCCCGCAGCCACCTTACTACAGTCAAACTATCCGTCCACATCTTCGAATAGGAGATGTTGAAACGAAGGGCATCTTTCAGAGCAACCATCAGTCTTGACAGTAGGAGAATGGCCTGAAGCTCCTTCCTTGGCATACTCGTTTGTTTGAGTGGAGTGAGTCGGGCTCTTGCAGCGATGAAGGACAACTGTACTTCCGTTTGTTCAGTCTCTGACCACCTCAACCAGACGCCGATGCCCATGGCATCTTCAGACGCATCACTGGCTCCGTGTAGAGAAACCTCTGGCAATGGCCTTTTCCCTCGCAATGTCTCAGGAATGAGACATCGTGGGATCTCTATGGTAGACGCTGCTTCCAAATCCACCTTGATCTCACTGACGATTCGACAGAGCTCAGGTCTGTCGTTGAGTGGCGTGTCCCAGTCGACATTTAACTGCCATAGTTGCTGGAGTAGAATCTTCGGCCGGATCAACAATCCAGAAAGCATACCAAACACATCATAGTATGATGCCGTGTGAGCCAACAACTTGCGTTTGGTTAGGAGAGCATCTTCCATGGGCTTGACTTCTTTTACACTAAGTGTGTCAGTCGAGAGGTTCCATTTTGTTCCTAGCACAGATGCGGTCTGAGTGTCCTCCTCAGAGTCGCACACTTCCTGTACGTTCGACTGCCACTTGCGAATGTCAAACTTGCCCTTAGCTAGCGTTTCTACAAGCTTGGCTTTCAGATTGACGGCTTCCTCGACATTGGTGACCAATTCACTCAGATCGTCCATATAGAATTGATCGGTAACGACTTTCTTCAGGTGCTCATCATCGGGTGCGTGTCGATCTATGACATGCGTGAGTGTCACAATTGCTGCCGTTGGAGAAGGCCTGTCTCCGAATGTCACAGTAGTGAGTTCATAGACCTGAATGGGTTGGTTCGGGTTTTCTCGAAAGACGTACCGATGGAACCTTGCATCTTCCGGGCTGATCTTGATTGCCTGAAACATTTTTCTGATATCAGCGATGACGCCTACTTCGTTCTCTCTGAAACGCAGACCCACGTTGAACAGATCAGCATTAAGGTCTTCACCCTTCACGAGGTACTCGTTCAAAGAATGACCTTGGAATCTTGCCTTGGCGTCGTAGACGATCCTGACTGGGGTGGTAGGCGAATCTTTCTTTACCGCAAAATGTGGCAAGAACCACATTTTTCTCCCAGATTCTCTGTCCTGTCTAATTTCTGTGTCACTGACACGACGTGAGACACCTCTGTGTTGCAAGTCCCTCATCTGCTTGCAGTATACGTCCCACTCCTCAGGCCTATCTCTGAATTGACTCTCTAAGCCATGCAACCTCTTAACGGCGTAGTTGTAGTTGTCTGGCAAACTGTCAGGAGACTTCTTCCACGGCAGTCTGACTTCATACGAGCCGTCCTGACGCTGAGAAACACTTTGCTCCATGGTTTTGGTTGCCCCTCTGTTCAAGATCTCTGTTGAGCACTTACATCGTCTCGGTTGCAAAGCTGCTGTCTCGAGGCCGAGGAACTCCTCTAGGGGACCGATTGCCGATACGTTGACGTAATTAAGCAGAGCTGTAGGGCCTCCTGAACGTCCTCCTTGGATAAACCATCCCAAGGGGCATCTCGCCGCCACTGGCTCGTCAGGTTTTTCCCCAAGGATGTACTCCTCCCATACCATCAAGTGCGTGTTGTCAACGCCAAGCAACATGTCGACAGTTTCAGACGAGGCGGCGTGAATATCCACTTCCCTTAGATGGTGATACTGCTGGAGGTCTTCTGCTTCCACGACAGGGGCTTCTCCACAAGGCTTGTCTATTTCTGTGACGGAAACTGGGTACGACAAGTTTCCCCCGATGTCTTCGATGAAACAATCTAATAGTCGAAGCTTTCGTCTGATCCTGGTACCGCCAACCAGACTCAGATCGTGATCCTGGTAGATGTCTTCCTCGGTCTTGGAGAAGATGCCCTCTCTTACCAGGGTGGCCTGACTCCCACCATCTAAGAGAATCCGCACCAGCTGACGATTATTTCCGTGTCGCAAATATCCCATCACAGTGGGGAGGACACTCTGCAGTGCGCCTGTGTCCTTGTTTGCGACAGTCTTCACACTCGCTGAAGTGGTGTGTGGACGTGTAGGTGGCACATTGAGATCCTGCGGAGATGACGAGCCTTGATATTTCCCTCCATATACAACAGGGCAGATAGCAGAGAAGTGTGAATCATCTCCACAACTCTGAACCTTGCATGGCGACGCAAACTGACATAGCCTGTGGTCGTATGGGGATTTCCCTGCAGGACAGTTGTCATGACCACATCTGCTACAGATGTCATTCTTTTTCATGACGTCATACTTTTCCTTTAGACTGAGGTTCCTGAACTTGATGCACATTTTCAGGAAGTGCGTATTCGAGTTGACATGAAGAGGACACTTGGGAACCCCGGAACGCTTCCCCTCTTTAGATTGGATCTGTTTAGGTGGATTCCGCGCTGCTGCATTTGAAGACTTGCTTCCTCTGTTTTGACTCATCTCACAGGTACTCGTCTTCTCTGGGAATGGTGACTTCGCCTTCTCTTGGAGTAGGAGCTGTCTATGTAGCCATTTGACCAATCCTCCAAGGGAGTCACTGATGTGCTCGTCTCTGACATCTCTGTAGTAAGCGATGCGATGTCCCTCAGGCATCTTTTGCTTGATCTGACTTAGCATGATTTTACTATTCAGCTCTCCAGAGAGGCCGATTGTTTCGGCCTGCATCTCAAATACCTGCAAGGTTTGAACAAATCCAGTCATGGCATTTAGACTAATCTTGCCCTTGATTTCGTACGGCTTCAGGTTTTCCAAGTCACGGAGTAGACTGTCGACAACTCTGTCTTGGTCTCCGTACTTCTCATCAAGTACCTGCCAAGCCCTCTGCACATTAATGCAACCCTTTATCATGTTTCGTTCGCGAGCATTAATCATGGCTTGAGTGAGTTGGTAGAAACACTCTATCTCTGTGAGGTCAGCAGCACAATGTTGAAACAAGGTACGGAAACGCTGGTAGTCCTTGATGTCACCGTTGAAAGTGGGGAATTTCATCTTCTGCATCTTAGGTGTGCAAGATGAATGTCGATGCATCGGAGAGGGCGGAGTTAAGGGAGCAATCGGTTCTGGACTTGTAGATCGAGGTTGCCATGACGCAGCCTCGGCTTGCGGTGCCGGATCTTGAACAACAGATGGTGTAGAAGTAGGGGGAGTTGACGGCGTCACGGGCTGGGAGGTAGGCGGCTCACCACAGCTTGCGGACCCAATGGACTTCCTCGCACGTACAATGGTCTCCACAAACCTACTCTCACACTCTCCCATCCAGGTCTCCTCTTCTTCGAATGTCGCCTCATCTGTTATATTTTCGACCAGCTCCGCATGCTTGCTTTCACCTTGTTTGAATTGACTTTCCGCCTTGGCTATGTACCCCTTTAAGGTGTCGACCTCACCAAAGGTGTCCTTTAATAGCCTGTCGATTGAGTTTAAGGTGCGTGTCAATCCCCCTTTGGTGTTTCTCCTGATCAACTTTAACTTCTCTACATCAGCCATGGTATGGTTCTGGAATCACAGCCTCTTGATGGCGAGTAAGTTGTTATAGCACGATAAACATCAATTGTGTAAGTGGCATCCTGAATCCAATATACAAGAGTTGTTGAAGCTGTGATGGATTCGTATGCAATCTCTTCAGATGGACACGTTGTTGCAATAAAAGAACAAAGAAATCCTCGGTTTAACGTGATGTGGGTTCTTTATTCTGTTACACAGCATTATCAGCGATATGTAACTGTGCATACTGCAAACTTGCGCTTGCTAGTGTGATATATTCAACAACTGTGTTGGAATGAGTGGTTCCTGTAAGATACAAACAAGAAGAAAATTATCTATATAACACGCCATACAAATCAGTATACTCTATTTCAGCTCTACACAGAAATAGTAAGACGATAATGAATATTTTCTTTCTTTCCTGATAACGTAATTAAGGCCAGAATATTTAAACAACGTTTATATCTATTCTAACTAACTCATGAGAATAGCTGTGTTATCTATATAATCATAAGTATTGCTGTTATGTATCCTGTTATGTATCTGGTGTAATCTACAAGCAGGATAAACATAATGAACTTTCAATATTCTGTCTAAGTCAAACAAATCATCGTCGGTTAATAAACCTATTTAACACAATCAATATATGTCTTGAATCTTATGATTGTAAACGCTCAATGCCACATCTCACATCAATGTCACCATAAGACGTCCTGTCGCAAATTGTGCACTGATAACAACGAGCATTAGATTCTCCCTAGCAACCCTTTTTGTGGTCTTAAATGAGACTATCAAAGAATCTACAGCTAGACATATCACTATAACTTCAACTTTAATATCCCTCCGCGTGCATGAACTTCGTGCGTGGAGCGTTCCTAACACAAATACCTTAATGATATACATACGAGAAAAGATATAATCCAACTTTTACGTTTTAACGTGAGCAATACATAATATAAGAAAATCCGTTTGAAACTCCACGGATTCACATTCACAATACTATCATTTCGGACCGTTCTCCGATAGGGAGAGGTCTTTACAAAGACCGTCCAAAACGTTCAACGTATTCTCCTTAACACTTTCCACACCGCGGACCATGCACCACGCACGCTACACTGAACGTTAATGCAATTGAACAATGCACGGAACAATAGACGCTAATACGTAGTACAGCGTATACGGCGATGACCTTGACCTTGACCTTGAACATACATAACCTTATATCTCATTCACGGTTTTTCCTCTTATAGTCTTAACTCCCTGACCATGGAAGCTTTGTTTGTTCCTTAAATGATGCACAAATCATAAAAGAACGATTTATGACATACCTTGGATTGTTGGACTTCATCACATTGTCCAAGAAACCCAAACTGTAAGCAAACTGCTGTGGCCAACTGCTGAGCAAACTGCTGCTCTTGTGGAACGACTGACCGGAACTCTTTGCTAACAGTCTATAATTCAGACCCTAATTTTGAGACTCATTCTATATTGTATCATTCCATGACAATAATAATCATAACAATTTTGTACCAATGCAGTTTATAATACGCAAAGCATGGAAATAGGCTAACTCAATGTTGTTAAGAGGCACGATGGCGTCTGCTCCGCTACCACCAAACGTTCCCAACGTCGTGTTTGTCATAGTAGTCATTCTCAGTTGTTTCCTGAGTATTTGTCAGGGCATAGAAGACGTTTACCCGTATGAGTACATAGTGGAGGTATCGACAGATTACAGACTTCCAAATCTACCATTTGATTACGGAGACTTAGAGCCTTACATCGATGAAGACACAGTAATCGCACATCACCAGGGTCATCACGCTGCTTATACACGTAAGCTCAACGCGGCATTAGCACAGTGGAAAAATGAGGTATGAGTATTTGAATGCATTATAACTGGGCTACTGCCATGCCATAACACGTCTGGGTTTTATATCAGTGTCCCGCGTTTACATAGTGTTCAGATCACCGGATCAGATCCACACAGATATGGTGCATGCATTCACGTGCTGTGTTAAAGATCCCCTTGCCTTCTTGATGCATGAAATATTGCTGCAATTAATAATAGCACTGCAGTTATCACTCACGTATACTGTTCGTGTTATAGTGTTGACAATGTTATCTCTCCAATACAAAGTTTATTATACTATTACTAATTCATGATAGAGCTCTTCACAAATAAACTTGATGTATGCCACCACTTGTTACAGTAACTGTAGTGTCCTAGTGAATCATGTACTCTGTGGTATAACTATGAGGTCCATCCCTATGTTATAAGCTGGTGGTTGCAAGCATGGATTGATTGTGATTTTAGACGATAACTAGATCTCAATACATGTAGTATAAATTGTAATTACAATATTGGAAGTATTGAATGGTATGATCTGTGTTGCCAATTTTCTGTGATTGATTTAGAATTTTTGTTAGTACAGCTGTAATAACATCAATACCATCATGTACACAATGTCAAGAAAAAACATACTGTAGGCCCTACAAACATTTCACATTCAAAGATGGTTATGATACGCATTACTGTATTCACTGCTTTGTATCATGTCTACCAAACATCTTGATTATGAGCGGATAAACTGAATTGTCCTTGCTTTCTTCCCATCAGTATCATAATAAAATGTGACCGTGCACCTCAAAACGAACATAAAGTCGCACACACTGATTTTGAATGAGGACTGAAAATAAGTGAAATGGGTCAACCTAGCCGAACTTGACTTTTTCATATTTTCTGAAAGAGCGGGTCTTCTTTTACATTATGCTAAAATTTGGTATCATAAAACGGGCAGGAAAGTGCGTTTTTTAGCAGTTTATCTCGAACATTTTTGGTAGAATAGTGTGATTAGGTGTGTCTTTAGAATCCCTTTTTCATTTCTGAAAAACTTTGTCCACACTCTTCACTTTCAACTCTAATAACTGTTGAAAGAATAGCGCTCCTGCTTTGAAAGTTGGCATTGATTATGGACAGAATGTGTTAATGAGGCATGCTTAATTTCAGTTTAATCTGGTAATCCCTTCATTGTTGTTACTCTGGTGGTTTACTTCCTGTTTTTTGTCCCATTCATCGCACAGCCAGCACGGTTTGGTAAAGATTATTAAAGCGCTTGAATAGACACTGTACTTCAGAGCCTCTTTTCTCAGTTCACACTTTTCCTGAGTTTGTGCTTTCTTTCCAATATTTAGATAGGTTAGGAGAGTCCATTTGATTTGAGTTATATATCATTTTAAAGCTTAAAGTCTGCTCTTTAAGAATATGGTCTTAACTAAAAATTCATGTCTGGCGACTATTTGTTTGTCTTGAGGTGAAGGGTCACATATATTCATTTGTTTGATTTCACTCCAATTTAGGATCCAGACACGTACATCGCTACCTCCATCCTGAAACATCTGGAGAACCTTGATGATGTTCCGATCCGATATCGTCAAGGGATACGCAACAATGGAGGAGGGTAGGTACAAAATTTGCCCCTCACTGATCACCATATGTTTTGTTTTGTTTTGTTTTTTTTTGTTTTGCTTTTGTTTTGCTTTTATTTTTGTTAGGAAGGTGTTAGAAATTTTGCAAGGCTTAGGCTACAGGTAAAGCTGTTCAAATTCTCGTCAACTTGAAAAAAGTAATGAAATGAATGGAAAATCTGATGCAGAAGGGAATTCGCCTTTTAAGAGGAAGTTGATAGATATATTGTTGTTTTGTTGTGTTTTATGGAAATACTTGGCATTTGATAACATGGTATAGTGTACTTCATTAATGAGCATTTTGGTGGAAGCTGTAAAAAATGCTGAACAGTTGTACTAAGCATGATAGAGAGGAATGCCCAGTACCAGGTGGCTATTTGAAATCCTGTTTAAAAATTTAAACTTACCGTACCTTATACTTCACTCACATTCACAGGTCCACAATTCTGTTGGCACATTTTTTAATTATTATGTTTTTTTTTTTTTTATATATATTCAGTTGTAGATCTGTGAGTACATCACTCTGAGTTTCATATCTTTTGAAGATGAATACACGCTGTCATTTGTATGGTCAATTTCAATTTAAAATGCCAAACAGACAATTTCTATGAGGGGAATATTTGAGGAGAGTTTGGCAAAGTTCAGATGTGAAATGAATTATTATGATTGATAAAATTATCATTATTGTTGTTAAATCACCACTATTTCTAATTTATGAAAGTCATGTCAACCTTATCAGGTCCCATCTTTTGGAAAGAATAAAACTTATTCATGGGCTAATGTGCTGTTTTGTGTAACTGAGACTTAAAGAACCTAGAATGCTTCACTTACCTCACTCTGTTTTTTTTCTACAACAGGTATGTTAATCACAACCTATACTGGTCAACCATGGCAGCTAACAGAGAAAATGTCACCAACCAGCCCACCGGGCATCTTCTTGACGAGATCAACAAGTCTTTTGGGAGTTTCAATGACTTCCAGAAGGAGTTCACAGAAAAAGCCCTCACTCTGTTTGGTTCTGGTATGTATTTTGTTTGTTTGTGGGTTTTTTTTTTTCCAATGCTTTGTTGACTATCAGATTTCCTGGTTTGATCCATGTTTACTGTGCTGCTTTTCAGTTGCAGTCACACAACAGCATGAAACTTTGGTTTATTTGTGCCTTAAAGGACAAGTCCACCTTCATATACATGTAGATTGGGTGAATGCAACAATATTAGTAGAGCACATCAGTGAAAGTTTGGGGAAAATCTGACAATTCATTTAAAAGTTATGAATTTTTTTAGATATCTATGCTGTCACTGCTGTATAAGAAGACTACTACAGGTTTTGATATCACATGCGTAGAACGATGTAAGGAAAATATAAAGAGAATTTCACAAAATTTTATTTTTTTGAAAAAAAAAACCCACATAAAATTATTTCCTCGACTTGTCACTGTTAAAAGTGTAGTGTTATTCTCTCTACCTTCTGAAAGAGGCAGGTCAAGTGTTCTATTATTATGCAAGAAAAGTGGAAATATGTTGAGTTTTCTTCATATTATTTTCTGTTTATCGTTCTGCACATGTGACATTGCAAGCTGTAGTAGTCTTTTTATCCAGCCATGACTGAACACAAATTTCAAAAATTTATAAATCTTGAATGGATTGTCCAATTTTCCTCAAACTCTCACTGATGAGTTCTTCTAATATTGCTGCATTCACTCATTTCACTTGTGTATGAAGGTGGACTTGTCCTTTAAAAAAGAACATTCATCTCCAAATCTCAATTTATGTTGCGTGTGTGTTAAATGTCCTCTCTTCTCTTTTGCTTCACCATACTTATGTATTTCTCTCCTTAATTTGCTTCATGTGAAGTCATGTACTGCCCTATAGGCTAATATGAAAACAGACAGGCAAAATTGTCCTTTTCACAAGGTATGGTATTATACTCCAGTAATGTGAAGGGATGTTGTGGATCCCATCTGCAGGTAATTTTTGATGAAATGATCAGAGTAGGTGACATATAAACCTTAATATGAGCATTGATATTGGTCTCAAGAGAAGGAAATCATATTGAGCGATTGCAGTTGTCATCGATGGCAAGTGTGCTTCATTACTTTTAAATATTATCAGAAAATTATCTCTGCAAAGGAGTCCTAGTGTTTGAGAACCTGTTACATTGGTGGTGCTGTCATGTTTCCTGCAATAATGAACATAGAGGTTTGGTTTCTGATTTATTCTGCAGTATGTTGTTTTGACATGCATTTTCCATGAGGCAGGGGATAGAGAGAGATTTAACCCAAGTCAACCCTGTCTTTGAATGATATGAAGTAGCACTGGATTGTGCACTGCACAGTCGATAAGAAGGTCTCAGGTTCAGACTCTACTATGACATGATTATGTGTGTCTACAGAAAGACTTCATCCTCCCTCAATGCCCCCTGTTTAGACTTGGGTATAATTGGTCTCGTGGTTAGCAGGTGTAGGTTATAAGGGCTGGGGTTAGCATACACTGTGTGCTGGAAATGAGCGTGACACTCTCTTGAATTTATTTTTAGATGAAGTGGCTGCAGCAGGTGTATGGGATGCAGTTATTGTAATTATTTCTCCTTCCAAGAGGGGTAATTTGTTGCAAATCACTTTCACTAATGGAATATGGTGGAAAGGCACTCGGAAAGAATATGATGATGGTTGTGATATCAATGCTGTTATTATTGCTGGTATAATACTGACGGAAATACTACTATTATCATCATCTGCTTCATCACCATCATGAAATGAATCTGAGAATCAGGTAGTAATGTAATGCACCATTTTTTTATCTGGCAGACTTTTCAAGGGATTATGATTATAATCATCAGTTTCTTCATGATTATGATAATGAATTATGATCATGATTATTGTTATTCATTGCAGGCTACGTATGGTTGAGTCGAAGGCCAGGCTATGAGTCAAAGGATGTCGATGAGGACCACGACCACGATCACAGCCTGGTCATCACCATGACAACCAACCAGGACACGCCCATCTCAGAGGGCCTCCTGCCAATTCTGGTCCTGGATGTCTGGGAGCATGCCTACTACCTGAAGCACCAGTACCGACGGGCTGCCTACGTGTCCCAGTGGTGGCGGGTAGTGAATTGGTACGCAGTGGAAGAGCTGGCGGATTGGTGGACAGGAAGAAAAGAGGGGCACGATGAACTGTAGGTTAAACTGGAAATTAAAAAAAAAAATCATGGAGAAGATGATGTGAAATGGAGAACTTAAACAATGGTAACATGTGCCTTCAATATCTGAGCTGACAGCTTTTTTCTTTTGTTTTGCAGTATGAAACTTTCATAAATTGCCATTAGCATTCAATACAATATGTAGACAAAAGTTGTTTGTGTATGTGTGCCTTTTACTTGTGCAAATCTTGGCTCCTTGCAAAATTCTTGAACATTTCATGCACATGTAATTTTCTTGATTCACACCGCTCCATTATTTTCAATGGAAGTGAGCACATCATCCTTTGAACTTTGAAATATCTGTGTCAATCATGCAATTGATACTTCACTGCAAAGGGCTGCCACTTTATTAGCCAAAGGAAGATTATTTCTGAATTTTTTGAAGATAATTATGCATATTTTTTTCTTCAAAAATAGAATGTCAATGCTTGCCTTTCACTGTTTGAAGGAACTATGTATACATTTTGCATGTTTGTGATTTGATTAGAGCAGAGTCACAGTAAAAATATTCCCTCCAAGAAACAATAAAATGAGTAGAATTTCATCTGAATGACAATGAGAAGTGCTGTTCATATGGCAGATAGTATCACAGTTTTAGGTGACTTGGCAAACTTTAACCGCCTTTGGGATTTCATAAGCTGTGTTCAGACGGAGGCAGTTTTGGTCGGAGTAACTTCGAAGGAAGGGTCGGAGTAACTTCGGAGGATAGGTCTGAGTAGTGCCCGTCTGGACAAGGTCGTGGTAACTTCCTCCAATCGGAGGAACTTACCACGACCTCTTCCTCCGACGAGATACTCCTGAGTTTTCTCAGGAGTATCTCGCTACCACTACTAGCCGGTCGGAGTAAATTGCCCGTGCGGACAAGCCCTCGGAGTATCTATGAACTTACATACCTTACGACCTAAGTAAAACTTCCTAGGTCAAATCGCAATGTTGACATTTTGCGAGTACACGTGCAATTTTAACCTAGTCGATCGCGCTACTACTTCCGGAAGTTACACCGACCCTCGCACATAAATTGGTCGGAGTTTCTTCCCACGACTGTCGTGTGGACACAAGGGTTGTGGTAGGATATGCATTAATTTGAATATTAATTACCGTGCCATAAATTTTTACTCTGACTAGAAATATGTCTGAACATGGCTTTAGTGAATGATTGACTCCTATTCATGCAGGCAGTCAAAGGAATTCCACTACAAGCGCAGTCACACTACACAAAAGTATGCATAGTTTCACCACCCAGAATTTTGCTTCTTAAGCTGTGTTCAGCCGGAGGCAGTTTTGGTCGGAGTAACTTCGGAGGATAGGTCAAAGTAGTGCCCATCTGAACAAGGTCGTGGTAACTTCCTCCGATCGGAGGAACTTACCACGACCTCTTCCTCCGAACGAGATACTCCTGAGTTTTCTCAGGAGTATCTCGCTACCACGACTAGCCGGTCGGAGTAAATTGCCCATGCGGACAAGCCCTCGGAGTATCTATGAACTTACATACCTTACGACCTAGGTAAAACTTCCTGGGTCAAATCGCAATGTTGACATTTTGCGAGTACACGTGCAATTTTAACCTAGTCGATCGCGACGAAGAAGCTAGCGCTCATGAGAAATTTCCATCAACAAGAATGGTGAAGACAAATGCCACTGGTAAAAAAACAATTGCATTATGGTCAACGTGCGCGGTGCTACTACTTCCGGAAGTTACACCAACCCTCGCACATAAATTGGTCGGAGTTTATTCCCACGACCGTCGTGTAGACACAAGGGTCATGGTAGGATATGCATTAATTTGAATATTAGTTACTGTGCCATAAATTTTTACTCCGACTAGAAATATGTCTGAACATGGCTTTAGTGAATGATTGACTCCTATTCATGCAGGCAGTAAAAGGAATTCCACTACAAGCGCAGTCACACTACACAAAAGTATGCATAGTTTCACCACCCGGAATTTTGCTTCAGTATAAGGGCCATACGTGCGACTGCTGCTTCCAGATAAATTCCCTGCGTACACGTGGGAAGTTCCTTACTTCTTGGCAAATTATGAATACATGTGGTTTTGTGCAGTGTGACAGCGCCTAGCTTAACATGCGAGAAGTTTGTGAAATGACAAGGGGGGGGGGGGGGGGGTGAGGGAGAAGGTGGGTACTGAATGATGATTTGCAATCACTGTCCCCAAAGCCAGAACTGCCAGAGCAAAGCTAATAGTCTGAGAGCTGGCTGCTGGTCAATTTACCCCATCAAGCCCAAAAGGTTTGACCCCTCAGAGTTGCTGGGGCCACCCTCCTCATTAAAAAAAAATGCCCGTCAGCCTGGTCCCTGAGGGCGGGTTCGGCCCCCAGGGACCCCCCGAAAAGGCCCTCCGGCGGGTGTAATTTACCCCATGGAGCCCATGGACCAAACTTGGCCTATATGAATGTCCTATGGGTGTACATAATCAAAATATAAAAAACTGACAAAATACCTGGTCGGGAAAGGGGTTGCCAGACCGCTTGTTTGCAGGCATAAAACCTTGATTTTGGTCAAGGAGTCTGCGCCAAGACTACACTGTCCCATAGGCCCTGTACTGTAGCGTCTCCCAACAGGCTGACAGACAGTGCCAGTTAGTGCATAGTAGTCTTGGCGCAGACTCCTTTACGCGCAACAAGGGTTATTGCCTGCAAACTACCTGTTATACACTGGGACCCAGGGTAGTTTGCATGCATAAATTGACCACACACACACCCACCCCCCCCCCCCCACACACACACACACATACACACACACACACACACACACACACACACACACGCACACACACACATACACACACATATGTTTACACATGACTCTATGTACAACTGTATATACCATAACACTAAACATGTTACAATTAATAGGTTTCTCATTAATGCAGCCATAATACCTTGCACATAATAAATGTCAAACCTATAAGATGTTCATACCTTTTGAATGTTTTACATGGATACTATCAATACACCTTTAAGGAACACTGAAGAAATTTGGAATTTGTGTGAAGTTGTATTAGGTTTTATTGGCCACACAGCCTACTCTTTCTGTATGATGTATTCACCTTATGAGACTCAAATAGAGCTTTTCAGAAAATGCTGAAAAACCTTTGTTGTGAGTAAACTTCAGTTTAAGACCAACCACAACAGCACTAAAGGCCAGTTGTATAACACATTTAAGTAAACATTTTCATCAACCGTGCATTAAACATAACTTTAATAAAGTTTATGTCAACAAGTGGGATGTAGCTTGGATTACTTCTTTTTTTCCTGCTTGATATCCTCTTTTAGATACAAATGACAAGTCTCAATCCTAATATAAGATTCCTTTGAAAACCTCAAACTAATAACTTTTTGTGTTTTTGGCTGATAAAAACCACCCTTTGATGTATAAAATAGGCAAGGATTACAGCATCCATGCCAACATTTCCTTTATTTGACTCTAATAAATTCCAAATCAGAATAAACTGCATAACATAAGGAAGGAGCTTAATGGTTTTGGAAATGATATTGATCAATTTTCATACTCAGTAGTGCATGTCACCTCATAGTTTTGGGCAAATATCTGCATATCTATAATACTAATGAACATGTAATTACGGTGTTCTATATACATGTATTTCTTCCTTGGAACCTCAAATAACAAGCTTCACAATAGAATGCTAACTTTCTGTAATGGAAATAAACAGGCCAAGAGCATTTACTTTGATCTTGTGTTCTCTTCATCTCTTCAGCGCTTTTTTTTTTTTTTTTTGGTCATCTTCTTATTTCTGGAGATATATTTTATTTATAATAGCTCCCAGCCCCACACAAATGGTGTCACATACTGCAAACACTGCCAATGACCGTGACCAGTACACACCAAGTTGAAACATAATAGCTCTCTTTTTATATAGCATATAGGCTGAAAGTATTAACTTGGTCTTGTGGTCTCTTTATATCAGCAGTTTTGTCAACTCCTTATTTCTGGAGATACACTGTACTTCATCTTCAGTTCCCCAGCCCCACACAAACAAAACTCAACCTACGGTGTCACACACTGCAAAGAGCGCATCATAGTATATGATTGCCGTTAACCCGGGACATATACACACAACGTGAAACATAAAATTACCAGCTAAATGAAATGTTAGCTTAATTTCTTTTCTTTAACAATAACATGCACGTTGAGAGCATTTACATGTTGTGTTCTCTTTTATATTAGAATTTTTGTCAACTCCTCATTGAGATACTTTGTCTACCCCCCTCCCCCCCCCCCCCCCAAAAAAAAAGAAGATAATACTTCCAGGGTGTATACTTCCAGGGTGTCACATACCATATACAGTTACAATGCAGGTCCTAGTTCATATTTATGATTTAGTTGCCATTCAAAACCATGGCAATTACACATCAAACCATGCATCACACTCTATGGAAGACTAAAGCTTACATAAATTACGTATAATGTAGGCCTATGATAAGCATTGCACATGTTTCAGTTGCAGTCTTATGATTCCTGAACTGACCAGTATTTGGCATGAATTTATTTCATATAATATAAAACATAATTTCACATTTTAGTCTATCATACAGTATAATGCATGATTTGAGAAACTGAAGTCTACTCACAACAAAGGGTTTATTTCAGCATTTTCCAAATATATATATATGTATGTATATATATTTGTCTCATATGGTGGATACATAATAAAGGGTAAGCAGGTTGTGTGGCCAGTAAAACAGAATACAATTTCACACAAATTTCAAAATCTCTTCAGTGTTCCTGCTTGAAGGTTCACTGATAGTATCGATGTAAAACATTCAAAACTTATGAACATAATAATTATAGGTATGTGCAAGGTATCATGGCTGTATGGAGAAACCACTGGTCATGTTTTGTGTTACGGTATTCTTAGTATACATAGAGTCATGTGTGAATGTGTGTGTGTGTGTGTGTGGTGTGTGTGTGTGTGTGTGTGTGTGGGTGTGGGTGTGTGTGTGGTCAATTTGTGCATGCAAACTACCCTGGGTCCCAGGGTATAACGGGTAGTTTGCAGGCACAAACCCTTGTTGGGCGTAAAGGAGTCTGCGCCAAGACTACTACATGCACTAACTGGCACTGTCCGTCAGCCTGTTGTGAGACGCTACAGTACAGGGCCTATGGGACAGTGTAGTCTTGGCGCAGACTCCTTGACCAAAAACAAGGTTTTTATGCCTGCAAACAAGCGGTCTGGCAACCCCTTTCCCGACCAGATATTTTGTCAGTTTTTATATTTTGATTATGTACACCCATAGGACATTCATATAGGCCAAGTTTGGTCCATGGGCTCTATGGGGTAAATTACACCCGCCGGAGGGCCTTTTCGGGGGGTCCCTGGGGCCGAACCCGCCCTCAGGGACCAGGCTGACGGGCATTTTTTTAATGAGGAGGGTGGCCCCAGCAACTCTGAGGGGTCAAACCTTATGGGCTTGATGGGGTAAATTGACCAGCAGCCAGCTCTCAGACTATAAGTTTATATGATAATAATAATGAGTACAGCATTTGTAATGCGCCATCGATCTAATAGCCTATTCTGAGGTGCAGAGGGACATAATCATAATTGTACATAATAATGAAGTTTGAAGAAGAAGAAAGAGATAGAAATATATACCCGATGAGCAATTCAATGAATATTCAACCAAAACAAGATGTGAACATATATGACTTCAGAAGCTCTGTAAATGTTTCAGTGGTTTCTGCTGATCAGATCCTCAGTGGAAGAGCGTTCCAGAGAGATGGGGCTGCAGAAACAAAGACTTTTTCTCTGAACGTCGAGATATATGACAGTGCCTTGACAGGTGAAAAGTTGTTTGTGTGTTGCTCCTCAATTGGCTTAGTTTATGAGAGAGGTCAGAATTACCAAAAGAAATAGTGTTGGTCACCAGGGAGAAAATATTTTTTTTTTCTTCATCTTCTTGGAATGGATCACTATTCTTTCTTTCTTGAGCAAACACTACAGAAAATATCACTGGAATGGTGTGATTTTGATATCTTTCAACAAATGCATTGTGCCAAATGTGAGAAGAGGTTTTAACCCCAATGTCAAACACTTGACTTGTTTTTGTCTTCTTCTCTGTCTAGAGATGTTTAACTCTGTTATTACCTTTAGGGGACTGTTTCTGTGCAATGGTAGTTGCATCACAGACTACGGAGAATCAGACTAAGTCTATGTAGTTTGTTAGTGCCTATGGGGATGAAGAATTACATTTTGCCCATGGTTGGAAGAGTGCAATGATGCTCTGTGATCATGTTACCCTTCATAAACTGTGTTGCAAAAAGTAGGGGGAAAAGGTAAAGTATCCATATTTCTATGTCATTAAAAATTAAGTAAAAATTGATAAAAGAGTCACATTTTCACAAAATTGTGAAATTGGATGCAACCACATGTATCCATGGGAGGAAGAAGTGATTACTGCTTCTAACAACTCTTCTTGTAATTGCTTATAACTGCCTATTTAAACACATTCTAGTTCAATGTTATTAATATTGTTATTCCCCTTTAAAGTCATTGCTGTAGAGTTATCACACACAGCAATAATTTTGTACAAAGAATACACGTTTTAATGGCATATAAAAAGCAACATATAAAAGGCAAGAAATTTAATGAAAGTTATACAGTTACTCTTGATCCTTATCAAATAAAATAAAAGAAATGAAAAAAGATGTTTGAAAAAAAGCACACAAAAATGATGGGACTTAACAGCAGTTCCTTTGACCCTTGACCCAACTGTGAGGGCTACCCTTGCCCCCTCCCCCCGCCCCAAACACACACACTTAAAAACATTCCACTGCCCCTGTTATAGGCAGGTCACTTGCAGGGAGACTTGTGAAGTAATTACTTCGGCATTTGAGGTTATAACTAATATCTCTGTTACGTGACAAGATTTAACATTGATATCCCAATGCTTTCCTAGTCTTATTTTCAATTTTACCCATTACCATCAATTTTTACCTTTTAGTAAAAACCTATTTGAACGTGGAGTTTAACTTCAGTCGCTTATGTTGAATATGAAACCCATAGGTTCCTTCTTGATTGCTCTATGTGCATGAATCGAAGTTATCAATGGGTTAAACATGTCCACTTACCTTGTAACATCATTGCCACACTTGACGGCAAGCCGACGATCGTTCTAGTATTCGTAAGTTCCCTTTAGCGGGCGCTGTTTCAACTTTGCATCACACGACAACGTTGATCGCTGCGGTATCCAACCCTTCCTGTTTGACAGTACAGGTGTAACGTATATGTTTTTTTGAAGACTTGGAGTAGAATAATTGAATATTTTATAAAGTAGAGGTAAATAAAACCGAACACAAATGCACGGCACTTAATTCAGCACGGATATTGTCATGACGTTTGGATTTTCCTTGAATTGATATTTAGTTAAACTTAAAGTATACATAAAGCATATTTTTCGATTGCCATTATTTCATTAACCTATTCTCAGCTTTTATGCTACCTTTCTTTGTCGCGCTCTACGTGGCGTTTGGATTTTCATTGAATTGATATTTAAGTTAAATTAAAGAATACATTATATACATTTTTCGATTGCCATTATTTCACTGACCGATTCTCAGCATTTGTTCGACCTTCCTGTGTCGCGCTCTATAATTATGAGAACTTAAACAAAACAAAACATGCAGTTGTAGTTATAAAATCATCTAGACAGGAAGGAACATATCTGCAAGTGAGTGTGTTTGTATGTACCAAGGAGGTAATAAGTGAGGCTAGTAGCCTACCACCTTGACCATTGACTACGTCTAATATTTCTGTACAAATGTGTAGCGCTGTATAAACAGTAAAATTATAGTGTGACAATGAAAAGTGATATAATAATAATAATAATAAAAATAATAATAATAATAATATGGTCTTATTTACCCAGGGTAGCCTCTTCAGTGTTGCCACTGTTCTACCAGAGGGCCCTGCTATTATATATAAAGTTTGAACAACCATTTACAATTGTAGTCGCTTTAATATAAGACGATGGATTACATGTACTTTCTATCGGGTCCACGACCATAGATATGGACGAACGCTGCTTGAAGCAGGATTGAATTTCCATGTAGCATTTGATGCAATTTTTAAATTTCTTACAAATCTTTTACTGGTAAATGAATACCTATGGAGGGTTAAATAACGTTTCTCTACCTGAGATGATTCCCATGTCTCGATAACTACATACGCCTTTTCCTGGAGGATCTCCCCGGAAGGGACTTTCATCATGGTTGTAAGTAATAATTGTGTGTGTGAAATATCTTTATTAAAGGAGTTGCTTAAATGGAATTGTCTTGACATGATTGTCCTTTTATTCGACAGTGAAATAAGATTAGTTATTGCGAATGTTCGTTAATGCGAAGACGAAATAAGGTGTGTAATTCCGAAGGTTTGTTAGTGAGCATCTTCTTTTCACTTCCGAATTAACGAACCTTATTTCATTGTCGGTTCAACGAATATGCAGAGCAACGAACATTAAAGGGACTGGGGATGAGTGTTCGGTTGTGCAAAACATGCGAAAGAGAAGGTGTTTTGGGTATAAAATGAAAGGTAGATATGTAACTTAACATGTGTGAAAATATCTTGGAAATCGGTATCTTCTCAAATGTTTTAAAAAGCGAAAAACATTAAAACATACTTTTCTGGAAAAAGACCCTTCGATACGATGGCAATACGTATTTGAATTGCGGAATACTGCTTGTTGACTGCCAACATCAAGCCAACTTACAGCGAAATCAAGCCAACATGCCGAGTGAGCTGCGGAACTACTAGTAGTTATACGTAGAGAAATTGTGGCTAGCTCTACGGCTGGCTGTGCCTATGGGCGCGGCGAGCGCTGGCCGCACTTCACTTGCCATAACTCGCATCATACACAGTGTCCAGTGCTAGTGCTTCTAAGCTCGAGCTGCTGTACGATCTTGCGTGTTTTCATTTGATGAGAGCGCTAACCTAAAATCAAAGGACTCCTCCTTTTCTGATTCACTTCCAAGATATTATGAGAGCTAGTTCTATCGTCGGAAGACTCGGTAGGCTACGTATCCTAAAAGCCATCAAACTCCATTTATTACAAGATTCTTCGTTGAGAAGTACCGAAAGCGGGATAGGTGAATGCGGTACAGTAATACGTAGACCGACCAGACGCCGGGCGGGCTACTATATATGTACAGCGACTGGGCTGTGCGTGTACGTACGTAGAAACTTTTCCGGGTAAGGACGGACGACACAGCCGGCCCAGCGCTAGGTACCATGTACGCAGTAACTGCCGTGCTTCGCACGGCGTCTGGTCGGGCTACGTAGAAAAAAAAAATCAACGAAATCTCAATTTACAATAATTTACGATTCATGTAATTATTACATGAAACACAAACGGGTTGTGTTATTACATGTACATGCAATTCAATGCAATCTTCATGGCAAACCCATTTTTTTTTTTCTTCAAAGATTTGAAACACAAGTACCGAGTAGACCAGTACATTGTATCCGGTACAATGTTATATCTAAACTTGCATTGGAACTAACCAATAGTTCATTTTTATTACCGGTACAACTTGTCATGTATTCGTAATTTTATGTGACTTTAATGGTTGTAACATTTATTGTGGATGATTTTCTTCACAATTGACACATGCACATACTAGGTTAGAAATGAACGTGAGGGTTCGGAAGCGTCGTCAATTGTTCGCGAATGTCGTTTTTACTTCGGCGAGAATTTCAAAAAAGTTTGAAATTTTTTGTGAACCTATTTTCTGTATAAATAGGGTTAATTGGAATTATTTCACAGATACACACAAAAATGTTGGGAATCAGATCATTTTCAGTCTTCTAGACTGAATAATGTGACACCTGTAATAGTCTAATAACCAATCCAATAATTTCTGAGGCTATCTTATACATTTTCTTATTTATCATACACATTGTACAATGCAACCATGCATGATGCAATGTCTTGTTCACCTATACAAGGAGAAAATCAAGACACAAGAAATAATCTGTTCAAGTCAATTATTTCCACATAGGTCAACAACATTCACTCAGTTTTTATCTAGAACCCTGATTAGGTTTCTATCATCCAAACACATTTTTTTCTCATTGGTAAATTGATGCTTAACAATTAGGCCTGTATACACAGGTAATATCTTGTTCTGATATTTCAGTGAATTTAAATCTAACACATTACTTATGTAGGGCTAGGGTTCACTTAGCTCTCTAGCACTCATCACACTAAAAGCAAACTAGGGCAGCACACATGTGTTACTTGGAAGGAGTCCCCTGGCTAACTAACTTGTAGCCAGTTTATTCTTCACATAATTTGGCATGGGTTTACATGTAAATGTGGGTTGTTACATAAATATGCATACACAAAATCAACATAACAAAACATGCAAATAAAGAAACAAAGGTTAAAACTAAATATTCATAATAATATGTAAATGATGTGTAGGCTTGGGTGATTTAGGCATGATTTCAGTATTACAGGGAACAATGGGTGAGAAGTGAAAGAGTGGAAAATGTCATGTGATATGTGGTGTGTCTGTGATACAATTGTAGGTGGGGTGTGTGGATGCATGTGGATGTGAATACAGTACTACTGTATGTGTGGGTTGACGTATTTATGTGTAGAGGGGTAGTACCTGTAATAACAGAAGGGGGGATACACTTATAATAAATGGTTCAAAATAAATCCCTACACTTACGTTATACTACCATGCATAAATACAAATTTCATGTGCACATATAAATTGCATGTGTACATGGGACCTACATTAGAAGTTGTGTGTACCAGGGTACACTGACCTTACATTTTCTTTTATCTTTGCATGTATATTTGCATTTGGTGTTGCATCATGAGCACAGGTTCTAATTGCAAATGTGCTACATGTATTTAGAAACTGCTCTCACAGTAATGTGATGTGATATACAATGTAGAGATAACAAATCTGTGCTGGCTACTTGCATGTAGGCCTATATCTTTTAAATATAAAATGTCATAATAGAAATAGTTGTAAAGCAAAGATTGCCAATTAACACAGGTAAGGTAATCATTTGCAGAAAAAAAAAGAAACTGCTCAGCATTCTGTCATTAGTCAATTTTGGCATCTACACATTATACTCCTATCATATTGAACAATTATGATAATAATACTATAACATGTAAATTAAAAGAACCTTACATATGCAACCACTTTCAAATAACTTGCACATTTGCAGGGAAAAAATATTGAAGTGAAAGTCCAAGAATCAATGTCACAGGGTTAATGACTTCAAGTACAAAGAACACTATACTATTTCAGTGTGGAGACCTTCTACATATTGCATTGTCAAAACACAATCGGTTTAGGGTTTGAGCATATACAATTATATCAGTAGAACATCATGTAGGGACATACCAAAATGTATATTACAATGTATTTTTATATCTATGTGAATGAAAACTGAACATCTTGTTTGAAGCACTTCCAACACATTTGTTTATCAAAATTCATACTTTTTTTTTTGGCCACAAAATATAGATGCAATGAATATTACAAGGGCACAAACTCCATTTACCACAAAAATATTGTCCTCATAATAATGTGATTTGATAGAGTTATCACAAAATTTTGTGCTGAAAAAGTGTCTTCCAAAATGCTGATGGACAATGCTACTGTGTAGGACCTGCTGTGCCACTTGAATGTAACACATGGCATGATATCAGTGATCACATAAATGATGAGGATAATAATCATTATGAAGATGATGATAGTAATAAAAAATTAGCAACAACAACAATAGTAGTAGTAATAATAATAATAATAACAATTAGAGCAATAATGAAATGTGTGAAAGGCCCTTCAGTGATGTACACTGTTGTGCATGACAGCCCTGCTTAAGTTCACTTTAAAACACTGATGCAATATTTTATCGTAACGGAGTAATTTAAGTTTTTCACCACTGAAACACCTGGGAAACACAGGGGGAAAAAAGACCAAATGAAAAAAAAAAGGACAAAACACTTTGTGCCTGGATATTGCAGCCCTTTCAGTTTCCAGTAACAGTTTAACGCACATGCAGTTTAGGAGTTTACAGGATTTATTTTCCCTACTAGCTACATGGGGCAAGAACAAATTTTCCAGGCAATCAATTCACTGTTTCATTCTGATTCACACATTTGAGTACTAACATGTTTGTTGTTACCTCACAGGAAAGACAGAAATAGAGAGTTCAGAGATATAAATGTAGTGTCATATCAGTTATCACTGCCATCACATGAATGTAGTCTATGATTGGAATTGATGTTATTCATGTTCAATGTGCATTTATCAGAATCCCCAACAATCCTGGTACAAAGGTGCAGCTTTTTCATTACTAACATGTCTTTTGCTATAATACACAATGAAGGCATAAATTGACAGTAGGCCTACAGGAAGAACTGGTGTCAGAGCTATTATCATTGCCATCACTTGGATGCACTCAACATAATTATGATATTGAAGTCATCCAAGTTCAGTTTTCAAACATTTGCCAGCCACAAAGAAGAACATGAGAGGGGATGTCACTGGCTTCATGGAGCTAAGTAGTTGGTAGGGCTGGTTCTGATTGATGAGAGGGGATGTCACTGGATTCACTGAGCTTGGTGGCAGAGAGGGCTGGTTTCCACTGGCGAGATAGATGTCACAGGTCTCACCGAGCTGCGTAGCCTAGAAGAGGCAGTCTTATTTGGCGAGAGGGGGTGTCACTGGCTTCAACAACCTGGATATCTGTGATGGCACTTGGATGTGATGCTAGCTGTTCCACTGCAATAGAGGCCAACAAGCACATTCTATTGATCTCTCATCTAATGACTGAATGTTGGTAATAAAGTAACTACTACACATTTACAATGAAAAATTATTTTACTACTCATATAGACTCAATTAACTATTCAGTAATACACATAGTAAATATTCTCTTTAAAGACTATCATTCAAGCAATGACAAGTTTAGTACTGATGAAAGTAATTATGTTATATGCTGAAAGTCCAATGAAAATAGCTCACTTTATTTATGATATTTACATAAAAATTCCCTAATATGCATGCCAAAGGGACGTCTTCATCATCTACTGTAAAAGTGGAAATTTCTTGCGGTGTTGGTTGAAATTTTCACGCATTTCGCGCAAGCCGAAACTAGCGCGAAAATAAAAGCATGCGAATATTTTTGCTCGCCATTTGTTCAAGTAGTTGATGTCTTGATTCCGCGGAACTATAAACATGCGAAACTCTTCTTACCCCGCCGACCGCAAAAAATTAGTCGCGCTAAAATATCCACTTTTACAGTAACCTGTTATCTCCTTACATCTGCCCAGGCTCTGATAAAATCAATATCTGTCAGCACTCTCACCAGGTTTTGATCCACTTCAATTTGACCCAAGTCCTTTCCTCAGAGTAGCATTTTCCTCCACAACTAATTGGAGAAGGCAACGGCATTCATGAACTTGTCCTTTTTCCATTTCACAGGGGCATCTGGACTGGAGTTCATCTGTATATCAGACACAATGAAAGGCATTAACACTGACTTACAATTAGGATAGTCCCGTTAGTTCTTCACCAATCTGTAAATTTAGTCACAGAACTTGCTATCCCATGTATTTCAGTGTAGAGTCTACCAAGTAGCTTTATCTTGTAGTGCTCACATACATGCAACAGAGAAAACTCCATGAAATATGTTAGAAATAGACTGTCTACTGTAGAACTTAAATAGCAAAAAGGATAAATAAGACCTACAGAGACCCTAGCCAAATTTTTGATGAGTTGACACTGCACATGACGTCGGGATGACCTCAGCCTCTCATTGTGCATCTGGGTAATTCTGTGAAGTTGGGGCACGAAGTGTGACATTTTAGCATAACTCAATACTAATTATGCTATACATGTATTGTTTATAGGCTTTGCAGTTGTATTGAGACCATACATTTTCCTGGAAATTTTGTGCCATTCCGACTCAATTTTGATGAAATTATTAAAACGATATGTAATGGTGTCCTGTAGCATCGTGACGTGTCCATGTAGCATCGTGATAGTAAACATTTGGTCCTAAAAGACAAATTAAGGCAATTAGCTTGACCAAAATTTGAAATATGCATAATTACTAGATTAGTCAGAGAGCTAAATATCTTAACTCTCCTTTCCACAGTTTTACACAAAAAAGGACACCGCATAGATTGTGATACATTTTGTAATTTTCTTTTTAAATTGAAACTGTGTACAGGAAATTTGAGATATTTAGCTATCTTATTCATACCTTGTAAATATGCATATTGCATCAAATTTTGGTCAAGCTCATTGCCATAATTTGTCTCTTAGGACCAAATTTTAAAATATCACGATGCTACGTGGACACGTCACGATGCTACAGGACACAGTGTTACATATTGTTTAATAACTTCATTAAAATTGAGTCTGAATGGCACAAAATTTCCAGGAAAATGTGTGGCCTCAATGCAAATGTAAAGCCTACAAACAATAAATGTATAGCATAATTGATATTGAGTTATGCTGACATGTATTTTTTCAATATCACGATGCTACATACATGGACACTGCCCCAACTTCATGGAATTACCCATCTACAAAGTAGGCCCTATTTATTTATATGTTGTGTATACAACCTCACATCGGGCCTATGATGTCTTTCAATCCAGCCACATGCAAGGGATTTGGGGGTCTGTATAATTCCACATACAATCATATAGTAGGCCTATATGTGGCTGCAATGTACAAACTATGTAACTTGTAACCCTAAAAGTAATGATCAAGACAACCATAATCTTATTAACCACTACCATGCACAGCTTTGGGTTTAAAAAAAAAATGTTATAAGTTAAATTACAGCAAGAATAAGAACACAGAGTTATCTAACAATTTATTGATGTTTTGTGCACTAAATATCAACATTAACTTTCATTTGCAGGTTCAAAACAGTTGTTGGATCTAGGTGTATTAAAATAGTACCAGGTAATTAAAGTTAGTTTGTACAAACCTTTTGTACCGATGGAAGGGCTGGTCTCAATGGGCAAGAGGGGATGTCACTGGCTTCATCAAGCTGGGAGGGCTGGTCTCGACTGATGAGAGGGGACATCACTGGCTTAACCAAGCCGGGTATAGGCTAGCTGGTCGAAACTGACGAAAGGGAATGTCACTGGCTTCATCAAGCTGGTTAGCTAGGAGGGCTGGTCTCAATTGACGAGAGGGGATGTCACTGGCTTCACCGAGCTGGGTAGCTGGTCAAAACTGACGAGAGGGAATTTCACTGGCTTCATCAAGCTGGGTAGCTGGGAGGGCTGGTCTCAACTGACCAGAGGGGCTGTCACTGGCTTCACTGAGCTGCCTAGTCAGGATGGTCCTTGAATGTGATGCTGGCTGTTGCCCTACAAAAGATACCCACAATAATATCTGACAGACCTTTCTCAACAACTAGCACCTACTGTGCTACAAAGCATACACCATTAACCACTACACTATAGAGACTGAGTGAACTGCGCTACAAAGCATATACGCCATTAGCCACTTATGTATGTACGCACAATAGATACACTTCAATCAACATTTTTGCAATGCCATGTGTACCGGAGACAATAACAAGGTACCTTACCAAACATGTGAATTCACGTTTTTGGTCCGATCATAGCTGCGATGACATATACTGTACACAGTTGAGTCTCCACAAAGTATTTTGTAAAAACCGAGAGTTACCAGATTCGCTGACACTTTCATTCATTCAGTGTCGTTTCGTAAAATTGGATTTCTCGCCTATCGCCAATTTGTAACAAACGTCAGTTCTGATGAGTGTCGTAACTTTCTTATTTCGACATTTTGAGACCCATAATTTGACATGAAGGTAGAATAGGGCAACATAATCCAGAATACGGTAAAATAAGAATTCGCGTATTTACATGCAAAACACAAATAGCGTGCCATTTCTTACTGTGAACAGCGATTTATGTGTTATAGAGAAGCACATTTCAAAAAGGAGAAATGTTGAGCCAAATTTGGGATGTCATTCATAGGCAAAAAAATTTCCAGTTATGGTAACTATACACAGCCCAGTTGCTGTACGTAGGTACATAGCGACAGGATTCGCACAGCGTACTTACAGCGTCTACCACTCCTAGTCCGAGGCCCTTTTTCTCTGCCATATAAGTGCCTGTAGCCCGACCGCGTAACCAGACGCTGTAAGTACAGTACACTGTGCGAATCCTGTCGCTACGTACCTACGTACAGCGACTGGGCTGTGTATAGTTACCATAACTGGACATTTTTTTGCCTATGAATGACAGCCCAACCCTTACAAAAAAGAACCATGGCTTTACCATGGTAATACCATGGTATGGTAATGAACCATGGAAACCTCGGCGTAATATATCCAGTTTTGGACGTTGCTGAGTATCCACGTAGACGTAGACCTGGTAATTTTGCCCTGGTAAAACCATGGTACATTACCATGGTATTACCATGGCAAAATACCATGGTATTACTGCTCTTACCATGTACCATGGTATATTACCATGGTATTACTGTGCTTACCAAATACCATGGTACCGTACCATGGTACAATACCATGGTATTTCTGAGGTGATTTTACCATGGTATTACCATGGTATTACCATGGTAAAATTACCATGGTATTACCATGGTAAAATTACCATGGTATTTACAATTTGAAAAGAAAAATAACATTAACGGTTGTGTATTTACAGCATGCAGTACTTGTATGTTACCTATATAACCTGGCCTCGAATCACATACACACCTGTTTCTACACTATTGTACAAGACCTACATCCTAACCTATACAGGGGCCTGTTTCACAAAGGTCGCACTTTGTAAGTCAGACTTAGCGCTAGTCAATCTTAGTCTAAGTGCGACTTTTTAAGTCTGTTTCACAAAGTCAATCTTAGGCTAAGACTGACTTATTCGATTTGAATAATAATGTACGAGCCAAAAATATGCAAATTAGCCATTTGTTGTCTGCTGATGATTTTTGAGTAATTTCTGGAAGGGAAATTGCTTTGATTTTCTGCAACTACGATTCATATGACATTACTTTGGATCATTCGTTATTCACAGTGCTCATTTACTGACTCATATTATTTCTCTTTTGTACATGAATAGCCGCTGGTTTGATGATTATTTTGATATAAGAGATGTTTTGTGCATGATGCCTCTTTAATCCAGTCCCACATGTTTATATTGGACTGTGTGAAAGTTAGGATGAATGGGGTTGCTCGCGCAGCTCGCAGCAGCTAGCTGGCACTGATATGATCTCTGCATTCTGTACAACCATTCACATTGCACAATCCCTAACAAAAAAGTCCTGTGGTACTCCCTGTGGTACTTGTCGGTACCACACAATGTACCACACACTTGTAATGTTACCACAGGAACTGTGTGGTACTGTACCACAGGCTTGTAGGGTACTCCCTGTAGTACTTGTCAGTACCACACAATGTACCACATAAATAAATGTTACCACAGGAACTGTGTGGTACTGTTTAACAGGCTCATGTGGTACTCCCTGTGGTACTGGCTGGTACCACACAATGTACCACACAAATATATGTTAACACAGGAACTGTGTGGTACTGTGTCACAGGATCGTGTGGTACTCTGGGATGTACCACAGGGCAGTACCACAGAACATTACCACAGGAAAGTTCCACAGGACAGTACCACAAGACAGTATACACACACATTGTCCTGTGGTATTTTGGGATGTATACCACACAACAGTACCACAGGACAGTACCACATGAATTGTCCTGTGGTATTTTGGGACGTACCACAGGAGAGTACAACAGGAAAGTACCACAGGATAGTACCACAGGACAGTACCACACGACTTGTTCTGTGGTATTTTAGGACGTACCACAGGACAGTACCACAGGGCAGTTCCACAGGACAGTACCACAGGAAATTACCACAGGATAGTACCACAGGACAGTACCACAGGAATTGTCCTGTGGTATTTTGGGACGCACCACAGGACAGTACCACAGGATAGTACCACAGGACAGTACCTCACGACTTGTCCTGTGGTATTTTGGGACGTACCACAGGACAGTACCACAGGGCAGTACCACAGGACAGTACCACAGGAAAGTACCACAGGATAATACCACAGGACAGTACCACACGACTTGTCCTGTGGTATTTTGGGACGTACCACAGGACAGTACCACAGGAAAGTACCACAGGATAGTACCACAGGACAGTACCACACGACTCGTCGTGTGGTATTTTGGGACGTACCACAGGACAGTACCACAGGGCAGTACCACATGAAAGTACCACAGGGCAGTACCACACGACTTGTCCTGTGGTATTTTGGGACATACCACAGGACAGTACCTCACGACTTGTCCTGTGGTATTTTGGGACGTACCACAGGACAATACCACAGGGCAGTACCACAGGACAGTACCACAGGAAAGTACCACAGGATAGTACCACAGGACAGTACCACACGACTTGTCCTGTGGTATTTTGGGACGTACCACAGGGCAGTACCACAGGACAGTACCACAGGATAGTACCACAGTACAGTACCAGACGACTTGTCCTGTGGTAGTTTGGGACGTACCACAGAACAGTACCACAGGATAGTACCACAGGACAGTACCACACGACTTGTCCTGTGGTATTTTGGGACGTACCACAGGACAGTACCACAGGGCAGTACCACAGGGCAGTACCACAGGACAATACCACAGGAAAGTACCACAGGATAGTACCACAGGACAGTACCACATGACTTGTCCTGTGGTATTTTGGGACGTACCACAGGACAGTACCACACGAATTGTCCTGTGGAATTTTGGGACATACCACAGGACAGTACGACAGGAATTCCTGTGGTAATTTTCGATGTATACCACAGGAGAGTACCACAGGAACTGTCCAAAATCCCACAGGAAAATCATAATATGGTGCTATTCCACACAGAAGTACCACACAGCAAATTAAATTCGTAAGTACCACAGAAAAATGCTAAAGGGTATTCTTTTTTTTCTTAACATTTTATACCAGAGGACTATCACATCAGGAGAATATCACACAGCAGTACCAGACAGGAGTACCACACAGGAAAATTGTAAGGCAGAATCAACTGAAATTTATAACAAAAATACAAACAAAAAAGCACATATTAATATTCCTCAATTAATTGATAGATGAGTTATGCTGTGAATCATAACAATTGATTTGCCATTACTTATCCTGTCCTATACTCCTGCAGTATTACCTATTTAGTGAAAGTGCTGATGTAAAGCATGAGAAATTTCATAAGGACTTCTGTGGTACTCCTGTGGTACTCCTGTGGTACTCCTGTGGTACAAATTTTTACATAGCTCATGAATATTCATAAAAAGCACTCTAGATTTTAGAAAATACATATATGACTTAAAGAGTCAAAGTATTAATGATGGAACTTACTTTGAACTTTATGAAAGATTGTCTAATTATGTTATGTTATTCCCAATATCATAGATATTGTTATGAAAGTGTAATTTCATATCTTGATAATAAAGTATAATCGAGTTAGTAACCATGCCTTAATGCTTTACGGATAGACGGCCATATATATATGTACTGAGAGGGTCGATGGCTACCTAGGAATAGAATATGACTATATAGATCTATTATAGGACTAGATTGGCACTTGGCCATTAGACTCTCGTTTGAGGTTATAATAATGTTAGGAGTAGGACAGGTTATTAAGTAGGGCCATGTTTGTCCTAAAATCCATCACTCACCTATCAGAAATATTCCTTGAAATGTGGCTAAAAGTCTCCCAGATTTTTTTTTTCGATCTATCCTGTGTGGTACTCTCCTGTGGTACCATGGAAATGCTGTGTGGTACTGCCCTGTGGTAATGCTGTGTGGTAGGCCCTAATGATCGACCTGTGGTACTGTCCTGTGGTACTGTCCCAAAATACCACAGGACAGTTCCTGTGGTACTGTTCTGTGGTACTAGTCCTGTGGTACTGCCCTGTGGTACGTCCCAAAATACCACAGGAATTCCTGTGGTACTGTCCTGTGGTACTGTTCTGTGGTACCGGTCCTGTGGTACTTTCCTGTGGTACTGCCCTGTGGTACGTCCCAAAATACCACAGGAATTCCTGTGGTACTAACCTGTGGTATGTCCCAAAATACCACAGGACAATTCCTGTGGTACTGTCCTGTGGTACTGTCCTGTTGTACTTTCCTGTGGTACTGTCCTGTGGTACCGTCCTGTGGTAATTACCACAGGAGTACCACAGGACTTTTTCGTAAGGGATTGGTAACTGTGGACCTTGGTAGAAGAGGATTCTGGCTAGCCTCTTGTTGCACACGAAGAGAAGTTTTCTTTTCCAACTAGTTAGGGTTGGTCGTAACTACAGAAGTGAGTGTAGCTTAATCTGTTAGTCATTAGGTAGGTCCTTGAAATTATGTAAGTTGAGCAAGAGATGATTCATCGAAGGTTAGGAAGGGACTGAATATTATGAACTCTGTGTGTGTTGTGCTGGTACAACTGTACTCGTATTGTAATTTGTAGAGTCTGCTCATTACTAATATCATGTCATTAGACAATGTCTACATTATCCCGACCAGACGCTGTTAATACGCAGTGCAAATAACTGGGCTGTGTATAGTTATGTCTACACATAAACTCTTATCAGTTCTAGTATTAGTATGACTATCAATTAAACATGGCTATGCCTAACAGTTAGTGTAGAGTCTGTGCACTGTGTTATTAATCAAGCTAGGGGCACAGTGCCACATCTTTATGATTTTGAAAAAAGAAAGTGCATGATTGCCCTAGACTGCATGTATAAGGTTAGTTAGAACCATAATAAATCATGGCTAATGGCTATCAACTGGTCGAATTTTAAAGTCCAATTGCTGGGCCCTGAGTTGAATTGGGAAGTAATTGATGAATTTATGCGTTTTTGGATTTTGGAATGTGCTTGATGAGAACTGCATCAATCAAGATTAGGCATAGAAACTACTAGACCTCTCACGTTTTCCGTGTATACGTTACTGTAGCCTTTGATGCGAGGCAGAGGTGACTGTCTATTGGCTAACCGTTTCCTCTAACTGACACAAAATGCTGGGGGGGGGGGGGGGTTGTTGTGTCTTATTTTGTTTTGTTTTTTGCTTCCAGGAAAAAAAAAGCATTCATTAAGATGTAACTGGTACTGTAGAAATGGAAACTTGGCTAATTTCATTGGCAGTCATGTGTAGAGGTAGACCAATAAATCTTCCTCTTGTCGGGTAGCCTCTTGTTAACTGTATTTATACGGTCGCTAATGCAGTCGACCGTATTACAGACTGTACAGATACAATTAGGCTACCGAACAAGAGACAAATTTATCGGTCTAACCAGTTAGTGTAGATAGACACAGCCCCGTCCTGTACACAAGAGGTATAATATTTCTAACAAGTATAGGTCTAACTAATTTGTTAGGTTTTTCTAATTTGTTGTGAATGCATGATATATTTATAATGGATAGGCATGCATTAATATTCATGGGTAAGCAGCTAAGAAGATAACACAGGCAAGAAAGGATTAGTAGAAATATAATTAATTTCCAAAGCCCAGATACATGTAGATTACATAGCTCTTTATGAGCTAAAATTTTGGTTTAACTTAACAGTTCAAACTATATCAGTACATTTGTAGGTAGGGATCTATTTTTATGACTATTTTTAATTTGGACCATTGTTCAGTGAATAGCGTAGGAGTAGACCCTCTACGAAACTAGTGATTCTCTAGTTTGTTAAAAATACTGCCATCTCACTCAGGATAAGATAAAGTGGAAGAAATTAATGAATATTAGGAGTTGATTATGCTTTTGAAATTCCCATTTTGGAATTTAAGTCTGACTCTACGCATGGCTTCAGGCCATGCGTAGAGTTACGCAGGACTTGGTGGGATTTACGCATGACTTAAGCTTTGTGAAACAGGATTCAAAGTCCTGCGTAAATTTACGCAGGACTTAGGGATTTACGCAGGGTTTGGGGATTTACGCATGAGTTAAGTCAAACTTAAATCTTTGTGAAACACCCCCCAGGTCTACCTATCTGTATACCTAGAGTATACTTCCTATTCCTAGACACATTGCTAGTGTATCAGTTCTTTATATATGGGCTGATATCTGAAAAGGTTTAAGGCATGGTTACTAACTACATGTCATGCATAATATTAGTCCTATCAAAATATGAATATGCATTGTTATAACACAAGTTAAAATAGTTGGTAACAAAAGAGAAATTTCCCAACATACTTCAAAGTTTAAACCCAGAATATATACTTTGGGTTTTTATGTCTTTTATCTATTTTCTCACCTTTTGCATGTTAGATGCTCTCTCATGAATATTCATGAGCAATACAGAAACCAAGTCAAAACATGGTTCGTGCAACTTGAATCAACTTGTGTTACATTTTCCAGTTGGGTTGATGAGGTTTAAACTGCATGGGAAGAAGTGAGTTCTTGGTACCATGGATATATTAGTACTAACCGGGTGTTTGCACTCACCCACACCCCCCCCCCCCCACACACACACAAGCACACACATACACACATACACACACTACACACATTCACACATATACTAAATACAGGCTGTAGTACATTTATTACATGAACGTACCGGTATAATATTTTGGGTCGTACTTGGAATTTGTATGAGATAACACGCAATGTAAATTAGTTCCAAAACTTTGCTTATCTTTAACTGGCCAGGCTTATTTGGCTATAAATGCTAAAAATTGCATTTTGGGAGGGAATTTCGCCTCCCCCCCCCTCCACAAGATCTCGACCATTAGTATTACGATCGTAACGAAATTTGGCCCAAGTTACAACCACATTGTAATCTACAAAATTATGTGTTATATGTCTTATAAGATTTTTTTTTATTGTCAATTTCTAATTTTAATTCATCAATTAATTATTTGTGCAAATTAGGCCCAACATCTTATTTTAGCCTAATTAAAAGCATTAAGAGTCTATTTCTTAATCATTTGTAAGTCTGTTTTTACATGTTTAAAGACCATGCATCAGACATTAAAGGACTTCCAAAAGCCATTTTTTTATGTATATGATTTTTTTTTTAGTTTCAAATGTATTTCTTTGTTTTTTATTGTTTCCTTTGTTTTCTTATGAGATTCTCATCGACCACTTTTATACCATAATTATCATAAGATCAATCAATCGCAGTGATTAATGTTACAGCAGTGATAGCTCCAGGGGGCCCCTTCTTTAATTTTTGATAAGATAAAAATAAATAAATAAAAAGAAAACAAAATGAAAATGGGCGTGTCTGCCCCCTTTAATTGCGGAAGTGGCACCATGACAGATCAACTGGTAAAACTGCCAGATTTGATGAACTGGTATGAACTTCCCCAGTCATGCCAGTTTGATACATTACCCGGCTGGGTTCTACTAGCTGTTACAGCCTAAACTTTATCAAAGTGCATGTAGGTTAAATCTGCATTGCTTTCAAGTTGAATAAATCTATCAGTTGTGTCAAGTCATTTGCAACAGGTATACAAGAGCCTGGTTCAAAAAAAGTTGAATCTGCTGGAATCATGGAGTTGATGTTTTAGTATGCCAGTTCTTACTGGTAAATCTGCCAGTTGTGTCCAGTCGATTCAACCTGCACCAAATTGGTCCAATTTTTTCGGGGTCATCCCACAAGTCATACGGCCCACAAGCTCGACATTGCATCATGGGGCTTATTGTAAAAGTGTCGTGGGCCTTATTTACCTAGTGTCGCAGTCATATGGGCCTTGTTCGCTAGGTGTCAAATTCATGGGTTGTTTGATTTGTTGGCTGTATGATTTGTGGGTGTCGAACTCGAATGTGCACTCATTGTTTCTACTGGAATCAACTGGTTGTTGTATGCCATTTCACACAATTTCTTTCAAGTGGATCATCAACTGAAAAATCTGCTTGTTGTGTCCAGTTGATCCCACTTTGTCTAAGGGCATACTTTGGTCTATTTCTTCCTACTGGAATCAACCAATAGGCTTTAATGTTCCAGTTTACACAATAGATCTAATTTTTTTAATCTGTCATTTTCATTAGAACAGTTCAACTGTTAGTGGTATGGCAGGGCCCTGTGGTATAGAGCAGCGACAACACTGGAGAGGCTCTCCTGGATAAGACCTTATTATTATTATTATTATCATCATCATCATTATTATTATCACCAGTACCACTATGCTACTACTATTAGGTATGTTGTTATTACACACATGTAACTCACTCATCACAGTTTGATCCATTTGTTCAAACTGGAGTCATCTATGTTTTCTCAGTGTACCAGTCCATTCCATCGCTTTCAAGTGGAATCAACTGGTAAATCTGCCAGTTGTGTCTAGTCAATTTCAATACAATTATTTTATTTATACAGGAATCTGGTAGTTGATATTTCAGTATGACACTTTATTCCGTTTCTTGCAATTGGAATCCAGTGGTGAATCTGTAGGTTATGTCAATGAATTATAATTGGTAGACAATTGCCTAGTTTATTTCATTTGTTTCAGTCTGTCAGTTGGAATAAAATGTTAGTTTGGAGTCAACTTGTCTAAGTGGAGTCAACTAGTGAGTCTGCCAGTTGAACATGTTTTCCAGTTGGTACAAATAAAACTTCATAATCAATGATTTAGAGCCAGGCCATAATATTCAGCTGGAATTGATTGTTTTTTTTGGGTTTTTTTCAGAGTGTGCCAGCTCATTCAATTTAGTGTCAGCTGGAATGGCGTGAGTTGGTATTAATTTTCATCTTTAATTGTATGGTAATTCACACCATGGTAATGTGAACGAGTATCGGCCTACTTCCAGTTTGCAACTATTTGAACAAGTTGGGTCAAACGGATAGCTATAATGGGACCATTTTTTCCTTGTGATACCAGTAGAGAATGTACCTTTTTTCGTCATTATTTGACATTTAAAAGGAGTATACAGTACTGGATGAGATGAGGATTCAGCTTGTAACATTTTGCGAGATATTTAGAAACCACTCTTTGAAATGATAAAGAGCAGAAGAGGACTCAAACGTTTATTTAATGAAAACAGGCTGAGAAATGACTGAGATATCTAAAAACAAAGAGCTCCTAATGAAAGATGGGGCCTGTCAATTTCATTTTGATTTTTTTTTTTTGGGGGGGGGTTGGTAATCTCAGCCATTTCAAGACGAATTTTCTTCAAAACGTTGAATCCATCTTGAAATTACAGCTGTATATGCTCTTTCATATTTCATGAGAGGTTTATCATCTAACAGAAAAAAATAAGTTGTAAATCTGAATCCTCATCTCAACCAGTACCTACTGTACAGTCCCTTTCAGCTGTAAGAATATCATAATGACTATGGTTATTATGCTGCGGTACAATTAAAGACCCTGTGGTTGCAGTACATGGTATGATGGTTATTATATGGTATCTCCGTGGTTATTCTATGGTACAAGTAGGCCTAGTAGTGCCAGAACCGTGCCATGGTATGATGGTTATTACATGGTATATCCATGGTTAATTAGTGCAGCAAAACTGAGGAAATTCCTTATATACCATGGTTATTTTATAGTACAAGTGGTAATACCGTGGTGATGCCATGGTATGATGGCCATAACCCGGCATCACCATAGTTATTTTATTGTACCTGTATAGTTATACCAGGCAAATACAGTAGATGGCATGGTTTTTCCATGGTACTGGTAGTAATACCATGGTAGTGCTATGGTATAAAAATTATAACATACTATTACCATGGTTATTTTGTGGCGCCTATGGTAAAACCATGGAAATACCATAGACTTCACAGTTATTCTATAGTATACGTATCAGTACCATGGTCGTGTCATGGTAATGATAGTTTACCATGGTTTTTTCTGTGGTATCACCGTGCATCACCATGGTTTTTCTGTGGTACTCATAGCAATACCATCGATACCGTGGTTTTACTATGGCAATTGAGGTTTTACCATGGTTTTTCTGTGGTATCACCATGCATCACCATGGTTTTTCTGTGGTACTCGTAGTAATACCATCGATACCATGGTTTTACTATGGCAATTGAGGTTTTACCATGGTAATACCTTAAATTTCATGGTTATTTTTTGTAAGGGAAATTTGGCTCAACATTTCTCCTTTTTGAAATGTACTTCTCTATTAATTACACATAAATCGCTGTTCACATTAAGAAATGGCACGCTAATAAAGTGTTTTGCATGTAGATACGCGAATTCCTATTTTACCGTATTCTGGATTATGTTGCCCTATTCTACTTTCATGTCATTAAATTATGGGTCTCAAAATACATAGGTCTAAGATACCTACCGTACCTCAATCGCATTCTGAATACACCTTTTTGTGAATCTGCATGTAGCCTTTCTCCACATATGTGAGTAAAATCTCAGGCAAACTCTGATAGGCCTATCTTTTAGTTTAATAGAAAAATGTTAGGGTGTGGCATAGGACACCTAACAAAATTACTAATCTAGGCCTACTATCAGTATTACTAAATAGTAGGCCTATAGTGTGTGTAGATCCTCTAAGTGACATCTCTATCAATTAATGTTACACTAACAACACTAACACTAACACTGTAACAGTATAGGTCCTACTCACACTGAACTATAGTAGTATGACTATGAATCATGAGGTCTTCCGAGTTTCACAAATTTATTACCGGTACCGATCCAGCCGAAGTGAAATGACATCTCTGTCGTTCAGCCCCTTATCTTCTAGTGTCTTGAGGGGAATTGGGACTCTACATTTTATTTTTCTGTCACCATCTCCATACTCTGTCACTGGTTTTCATGGTCTTCCTCTTCTTGGAGACAGATCTCTCGCTCTCCTCCTGCGGCTCCATTGTTAGTGTGGATGGAGTGGTACGGTAAGTAGGCTATACGCAGCCAGCAGAGTTCAAGCGGACCCGTGCTAGCTAGCTGCCGGGCGGATCCCGGGAAATGCACCGATAACGCTCGCTAGCCAGTGAACAGGCACCCGGGTTTCGCCTCGCAATCGCGGCGATATCTTGGGCTTGCTTTTCGCCTAGGAGAAGGCAATACATTAACGCTGTGCCAAAATCGGACAAAAGAGGGAGGCAAAAACAACACTTGAACGGAGAGCCTCTAAGCCGACCCCCCGTGATTTTGACAAGCGTTACATGTAACGCTCTTCAAAAAATCATAGATATCTTCATAATGCCGTATTTTTCATCGATTCTTTTTCATTGCTTAGTCCTTTCATAGGCATTGGTCCTTGTTTTTGCCTGTTTCACTTCATGAAATAGCACTTTTGCATTTTGGGTTCCAACACTCCTCCCCAGTCCCTTTAAAATTCGGATAAGGAACCTTTGGAGTAACGACACGAATGTTCGGATGAACGCACGCTATTTCATTTTTGGATTAAAAAGAAACATCTACCTACAGGGAATTTGTGTATTTCTGCGAAAAAAGCGAAAAGCGAATGTTATTCTATTTTTGGATCAACGAACCTGCGAAATAGCAACATCTCTCGTCCAGGCCTCATGCAATATCGACTCTTCAAATTGACATTAAATAGTATAATGAATCCTGCTTGAACAGATGCTCAGCCGATTCCGTATCGTTACACTTTTCGTGTTATTAGTTTACCCAAACACCATTCTTCTTACACGGGACTGTTAAGCATAATGTAAAGAACATCTTTCTCATCAAGGCTTGTTGTAGTAAGGTGGAGACAAAATGTCCTGTAGATAAAGGAGTGAAATGATTTCAAGAGGATAATATTTCGCAGGAAAAACTAATTTTACTGTGTGATGTCATTCGCGCCCCAAATGCGATAGTCAGGCTGAAAACTGACTTGTAACCGATTGTCTTCTAAACTACCAAATTGAAGCTGGTCATGTAGGCCCGCCGTACATCAGACAATATTTTGCGAGTATGGCATATTGTTTATCGACCTACTTGAAAAGGTTACTAACTTCCGTTCCCTCTACACGGTTGAAATTGATGCAGACTATTGTCCTTCCGACCAGAGCACTGTAGGAAGAAAAAGAAAATCAATAATCGATGTAGCACTAACCATGACCTGCGTGCAATTAAACTTCGAGTACTGTTGTTTCGATTTCGTGGGTATTCGTACTTTTATAGATGAGTGAAGATGAACAGAGAAAGAAGATGTAGATTACTTTTATCTTGAGCCTTAGTATAATATTAGTCGAGCAGTAGATCATTACACCATCGGTTTCTTTAATCAACAAGTAGACAGTTATCACTTTCTCATTTCTTAATCGTGTGTGTGTGTGTGTGTGTGTGTGTGTGTGTGTGTTCTAGGTGAGCCATTGGAATGAGCATTCACTAGATTTCCTCTTTTGGACTGAAAAATATGACTGGAAATTGCATACATTCACATATCTATTTGATAAGTAATTATTGTTTCATTTGTTTATTTTTTCCATATTTTTAAAACCTTGAGTCTTAAAAGCCATCGCAGTACATGATTATTCTCTACATGTTTCTCATTATGTGGCAGCCATCGGTATGAACTGTATAGCAGGCTAACAAATTGCCCTAAGACACAAATCGACGTAAATAAGAAACATGTTGTTCATCATGATCATATAACTTTAACAAATATAGGTGCATAATCATTGCAACTGATTGACAAATTGCCCTACATCAACGTAAATAAGCACTGAATTAATCAGTGTTTTAGTAGTAGCCATGATAAAAAATCATGGGCGTACATACTCGAGCAGGATTCGAACCTACGACCTCCTGATCACCGGACAGGCGACATCTCCACTAGACCACCGAACTTTCGCCCCACAGCAAGTGTTGGTTCTAATCCTTACAGCATGCAGCGGGTACTGCGCAATTATTCAAATTCGTTAAATTCTTTTGTCGAGATGTTTTCATTGCCATTGATTGACAAATTGCCCTACATCGACGTAAAAAAAAGCACTGAATTAATCAGTGTCTTAGAAGTAACCATGATAAAAAATCGTGGGCGTACAAACTCGAGCCGGATTCGAACCTACGACTTCCTGATCACCGGACATGCGTCATATCCACTAGACCACCGAGCTTTCGTCCGACAGCAAGCATGGCAAGTGTTGGTTCTAATCCTTATAGCATGCAGCGGGCGGGTACTGCGCAATTATTCAAATTCATTAAATTCTTCTGTCGAAATGTTTTCATTGCAATTGATTGACAAATTGCCCTACATCGACAGTTGCAATGAAAACATCTCGACATAAGAATTTAATGAATTTAAATGCATAATCATTGTCAAAGAATGTCAGGGGAACTGGAGAGGAAGAGTGTTGAACAATATAAAAACTAATGTGTATGGCTGGAGGAATCGAAGTAAAAGATGATTAGCAAGTATAGCGGATTATATCGTTTGGCACGAAGTGAACGCAATTATAGCGCTGACTGGAAGAAAGGCATGAGTACGTAAAGAAAATGAAATTGAAACAACCGTGTATAGTAGTCCCATGTTACAGCTATATCGTCGAGAATTCGGGAAGCTGATGGCGTAGGAATCGGTGGTTAACATTATCAAGAAACAAGCCTCCAGAGCGGTGATGTAATGGAGAATATTCCAGGCAGCTGTTTAGCTATGAAGCTGCCAAATGCGCCTAATGAGTTGTTTGATAATTCTGCTTTTTAGTGTCAAAGGGCCTGTCTCGCCGGTGAACCGAAAACGCAGAACTATTCACAAGTGGCTTTCAGTCTCATTGACATGAAAGAAAATAATGTGTTTGAAACATCTCTTGTGTTTAGGGGTATCAGATCCATGCAAAGTGCATGTTCGGTTGTTGTAAATACTTTTGTTTGTGTAGAACTTCTCGAAGGCCGTAATGATTTCTGTGTATCGGTGCTTGTAAACGGATATCGGAATTAGGATAGGCTTTACACAGCGTACAGTCGGATCAAAGTATCCTCTTGGTAGGCAACACCATTTTTGCGGAGACTACTGTATTGAAAGAGAGGAGCACTTCACAGTTAACGCCATAAGGCACTCTGATGTGCAGTGGATTGTGCGGCCTTGACGCTGATATTGAATTTATTACTTGAACACGGAACATCGCATTTTGCAGTTTTAACTGCAGAGGCGTGAGAAGGAGGATGACACGTGTCTGCCAATGTGAACCTGTGACTACTATCCATATCGTGATTATCCTCGGGAAGAGAAACAGAAACACAGAAGTGGTTTCTGTTAAAAAAAATGATAATGATAATAATGTTTCGGTAAAATATGTGAGCAAACTGAAAGAAGCGCCCAGAACTCTCTCAAGAGGCAAGTATATTACGGAATGCTAAATACAAGGCAGTGTGACATCGTATAGCGTTTTCTCGTACTACCGTCACGTGGTTTGTGTTCACACCACGCAGTGGTGGATCCAGAGGGGGGGGGGGGGGGGGCGCAAGAGGCGCACACCCCCTTTATTCATCGTTAAAACAAAAGAAAAAAATGAAACCCGGAAGTGGCACCAGAAATATTGGTTGCGTCCCTCCCCCCTTTACAGAATTCCTGGATCCGCCCCTGCTACGTGATCCTTGTCAAGGTCAAGAAAGAGAGAAAAAAAGTGTTTTGCACCAATCCTCATACACGCTATCGCTTTCTCACTTAGATGAGAAATTGCCTGCTCGTCAGTATTGCTGTAGTCAGTAAACATAATATTTTGAATGACACTTTTCTACCCGCTATCACAAAATGGGTAGGCCTACCAATAGGGGCCCTATCATGAAAGTGGATTCTTAGATATTCTGTTCATTGCAGTAAATATCACAATTTCGCTTCTTGAATTGTAATTAGCCAGCAGATATTACAGTAACGATAATAATGATTATAAGGATACTGTTAACCAGTAATAACGGTGTAATAATGAAAATAATGATGATAATAATCATGATATTGATGAGAATGGTATAAATTTGTACTAATAATGATAATAATATTAATGATAATTACAGTAATAAATGATTCGTAATTCGGGTTAGCAATGGTGTAATTATACCGATAAAATCTTCCGCTATCCTATGAATATTTAATGTATAATGATTCATCATGTTATACTGTGTATATCTAAAAACGAAATAGAAGTTACAGGGGGAGATTAGGAAAATTTGTTTCATATGGAAACAGAAAGGAGAGGACGGAAATCCTCGTAGCATGATAAAGAAGAATTTGAATAAAACAACTAAATCTATTATACAATGCTTTAAAGGGATAGTATAGTTTTGGTTGAGATGGGGCTTCAGGTGTCCAGCATTTTTGTGAGATAGTGAGAAAGCTCTTATGAAATACGGAAGAGCATTAAGAATAATTCAAAGTTTATTTGATGAAAATTAGTTTTGAAATGGCCGATATTTCCAGAAAAAAAAAGAAGTCCCAATAAAGGGTGGGACCTACCTTTCATAAAGACCTTTTTGTTTCACCCTTATTTTGGGATATATCGGTCAATTTTTTCATCACATCACAATTCCTAGTTCCTCTAAGAACCAAAACTCTACCATCCCCTTAAAGGGTGAAAGAATTGAAGACATTGCGGGGAGGGAGAACGAAGGTGATTTTTTTTTTTTTTTTTTTTTTTTTTACGGTTTCCTCTCCAGACAAACCGATGGAGAACGCTTTCCAATCAGGCAAGATGGCTTTTCGATCATCGATCACTTCACCCTTACCATCGAAATCAATAACCTTCCTTCCAACGAGAGCTCCTCCTCACAAAGGACAGGTTGCCTAGCAACGCTAAAGCAAGGCAAACAGCTAGCTCCCCTTTCCTGGAGCACGTTTGCTCTTTTCTTCCCGTAGCTTTATTCCCTCTTCGCCTGGTGTCTTTGCTACTTCTAGACAGTGCTATAGACTTCATCCCCATGTTAATTGGCGATAAAAGTATGAAACTGCAACGATTTTTATAAAAATTGGCACGCGCGCGGAGCCTCTCTTGTTATACCCATGCAATAACAATGACGATCAGGCGGCGATTAATTCTCTTTACAGCACAGGCGGTAACTCTCTTAAGGGAGGGAGATAGATAGATAGAGGGGAGGGGGTGGGGGTGGGGAAGGGTTATAAAGTGATTCGAACTCATTATGGCACCCCATAAGTGCGAGCGTACGTTTTCACTGCTAGGAGCACAGGGAGCATGTTGAAACGAGACGTCAAGTGCACGTGAGTTGCACCACGAAAGAGGAGGCTCCACATAATTGTAATGGTTGTTATCACATCGCTGGTATCACTCTGCTAGCTTCCAATTATAATGATTAACTATAACACTACTATCTCTGAGAAAAAAATGAATGCTCATAGATTATCCAATTGCGATTTCTTTAAAGCATTTCATGATCAATTTGAATGTCAATATCCCCCATAGCTTCACCAGATACGCTGTTATCTTCCAATTTGAAAACGTTAGAACTTTAAAACATTTTTACACCTCGAAATATGCCGCTTGTTGACAAAAAAGAAGAAGAAGAAAAGAAAATAGAAACAAAAACCCACGAACAAACCCGAAGGCTTACCAGGTGTGCAAGTATTCTGGTGCATAAGGTTGAACTAAAAGTTGATTTGATTGTTGGTACAAATGCCACCCAGCGCCTTCTTAAAGGACCCGTAGCACTATAGCGTGTAAGCTAGCGTTCATAGCGAAGACATGTATTACTTTATTATTTATCTTTTTTTTTGGGGGGGGGGTCGAATTCTCAGGCAAATCCGGTTTTCAGACAATATCGTAGCTGATGGTGAACGTATTATGTTAACCGTATTACGATGTAGCGCACAAAATTAGCGATGGAAAGTGCGTGCGTAGCGTTCATCCAACGGATGCTATTTGTACAAACAAAATGACCAGCGAATATCCGACGGATGTTGACCATAACGTTTGACCACCAAATAATCAACGCTTGCATGCATAATACAGTCATTTGACTACATTTGTTATAGCATTGGTGCATGTGCTTTGCTGTTTATCAAAATATTCAAAATGTCCGACGGATGTTGAACGTATTGACACGTTTTGACCACCAATCAACGCGTGCATGCATTTATACAGTCGTTAAATTTTGACTACATTCATAATGGCATTGTAGTCAGTACTTATGATTTGCATCAAAGTATTCAGCAATTTCCTTCTAAAATTTTCGCTATATTTACCAGAGTTACTTTGATAGCGTTATCAAAGAGAGAATGCATTTTCAGTACATTTGAATGTCTCCAAAATGTTTCATTAGCGCTTGTTTGCCAGAATTTACAAAGTCCTGCGCACACTCGTCACTCTATCGCTAGACCAGCGTCAGTCTGTCAGGTACGTTAGATGAATGTATTGTGAACGTTAACGTAGTTTGGAATATGCTGTATATATCCGTTGGTAATCTATTAGTCCTTTGCTACACTGACGCTGTGTGCAGTATACGAATAGAGTACATTGGTTTCTGCAAAGTTCCAGATGGGCTAGACTAACAACAGACGACTAAAAAACAGCAAGCGAGTATAATGCTCAAATCGGGATTGTTCAACGTATACGTAGCGTATTGATTGATTCGTTGTCACCCGCTCAAAGTTTTGAACAGGTCCAAAACCAACAATCAGCTCCTGTGTTTCTGCGAATCCCTGCGAACAACTAACGAATACAATAAATGTCACATGAATACATGTTACGAAATAATCAGCAACGGATGCGAACGTATTTTCAAATTTACCCATACTGTTATCATATATCGTGACTATGTAAAATACCCTACGGACAAAGGTATTGACGGTAGGTACTATAAACAAGTGATGCAACTTTCTCAGATCGTAATGGTATGTGTTGATAACACCTTGGTTAAAACAATGGACACCTAAACAACAATTTAGAAGGGGAAAGTCGATATCAAAATAATTATCTTATTTACTTCACAATTTCATTAAAAATTATTATCTTTCTTGAACGATTTAGACTATATATTATAGGCCTACGCGCAAATAAAAGTTTTGTCAACATGCCCAGCGCTTTAGAGAAATACCAATCATTACTTGCACTGCGCTATATCAATACGCTGATTGATTTTTTATGAAATAACATTACCAAAATATAGATGAAGGTCTCCTATAACAATGAGAGCGTGATGGCGTTGTCGGTGTGAGTCAAACGGTATCCTGCTCTTGTGCCAGCTCTATAACCCTTTCAGAAAAGGCAAAAACAAAGTCAAGAAAGAGATACAGAGTGGCTATTATTTGCAACCATCCTCCGGCAGTTCTAAATATTGCATCTATTTTAAATTAGCTGTTGGCGCCATAAAACTGTGCAAACTTCGCCATCAAATTGACGCCTAAGCCAGGCAATGCAAAGGTAGTGTGTATGACAAAAGAATATCTTAATCATTGTTGCTGTTTTTTTTTTAATCTACATGAGTATAGTCTTATTTCAGTCGATACGTGATTTCCATTTATTTTCAGTGATTCAGTGCCTTATAACAGCATTCTAACCAGTATACCAGACATGACACCTTTAACGAGTAGAGTCATCGTTTTTGCCTGACTGCGGTGGGGTGGGTGGGGGAGGGAGGATGGTGATGGTTGGTTTCTTTCACAAAAAAACGACAATGCCTGTTATAATCATGAATCAAACTGGTTACGTTGCATAATATGAAGATGAAGTGCTAGTGTCTTCTGAATGGTGTTTCAGAGAGGTCAAAGACGACTTTTATACATAGTCATCTTAGGACTCAGATTGTTACTATTATCATTTAATTTTGTATTATGTGACCATGCATCACAAAACGAACAAAAAGTCGCAGCCCTTGATCTTACGTGAGGACTCAAAAAAAGGTGAAATGGGTCAACCGAGTCAATGTTGAGTTTTTCATATTTTCTGAAAGAGCTAATTTTCTTCTACACTATTCTCTAGTTTGGGATCACGACATGAATGGGAAAGTGTGTTTTTAGCAGCTTTTTCTAAAATGATAATGCTAATGATGATAATAATAACAATAATAATAATATTATCATTACTATTAGTATTATTATTATCATTATTATTATCATAATCATTATCATTATTGATAAAGTAGCAATTGTTTACTTATTCTCTTAATGTGTATACTAGTAATCCATCTCACAATAATTTTAGGCCTGCTTTAGAGGTACAGGTGTACTTCTCATCACAAATACGCACAAACCTATCAACGGACGTATATACAGTATATATATATATATATATATATATATATATATATATATATAACGCTATTTCCAGCAATAAGGGGAAATGCGGAATAAATGATAGTTTGGGGAATTTTGATAAAAAGCATGAAAATATTCAGAAAAAATGCAAATATTGCCCTTTTTGAAAAATTATGCATTAATATTGGCTTAATGCAAAATTGCACTGACAAGAGCACAAAATGCATGTTATACCACTAAATTCTGTATGTTAATCAAAAATACAACTCTTTTGTAGAAAAGGCAGATATATCTAAATTCAACTAATGACCCGTTTTCTATGCACATCCAATATAATATACACCCATTTTTTTTTTGCATCCCTGCCAATCTCCCCTAAATTGTATTGATAGTACAGCCCTCAATCTATACACACTATGCCATCTGTGCCCTACTGTGGAGTAGTCCTGGGGCCCCAGATCAATGATAAGGCTTTTATTTGAAAGACATTGTCAAAATCTTAAAGGGAATAAAAACTTTCCACTTTGGAATGAAATCCCCTGAAGACACCTCGTTTTCAGACGTATATTCCCCCATGGACGCTTTTACACTAATAAGTATATATTACTTATATTAGTTTCATAGTTTTATCTACAGTGCACTGGGGCTCAATGGCTTAACTGCGCTTCATTTATAATACAACAATAATACAACTTGGTGTATTGGTCTGTGGTCTGTGACACTTATTGCAGACTATAATATTGTGACTTTAAAATGCTTAATTAGCCCGTATCCTGTATTAGGCCTATATGGTGCTTTATTACTCCTCTGGATTTACCCTCGGTGAGACGAAACTGTATCATGTGTTGGGAGTATACATGCATACTTCATTTGTGCACACTTTCAGCACATCAATGCAAACACGCTCACTCTTTCACTCTCTCCCTCTCTCTCCCTCTCCTACAGACAGACAGACAGACACAGACAAACAGACACACACACACACACACACACACACACACACACACACTATAGCTTTATTTGTTCCTTTCGGCAAATGCTGTAGACAGGCTGCTGACGAGCGATATTCAATTTCGGTATCTAATAGCAACCGCCGTCTGATGACATTAAGTGATGAAAGTAAACAAATTTCTGTTCGTCAACAATAATATCTTTCGTGGTGAGTTTTCTCAAGGACTACTGACCCAGTCAGTCCCCTCCCACCATCGAATATCGGCTCTCTCAATGTTTAGATAAGACCTCTTCTCCATACTCTTCGTAAAAGATTTAGTCTTACTTTGTCGTGGGTGTTTTTTATCACAACTCATTGGTCTCATTTCATGAATGAGAAGGTATAGAAGGGAAGCACGTTGCCCCCCCCCCCCCCATTCCCGTTTTCTCCCCTCTCTACTCTTAACCCTCCCCTCTTCTCCCCTCCCCTCCCCTCCCCTATAGGCCAGCGGCCAATGGGTATACAGTATGTAAGAGCCTCTACTACATATCCACATCACAGGGCTATGTAAAACCGGTAGTAGCTCCATGGTAAAACCGGGCGCCAATTAGAGCCCAAAATGGTTGCACCCGGACGAAATGTAAAGACATAAACGACCTGGACTTCAAAGGCATATTATACCATTTGCAGGTGAAACAAAAACCCAGCTCTAGTGCTTCATAATGTTTTTTTTTAATGTTATTTAGGGATAGAAACAACCAATGTAAAAATGTTAATCAGTATAATCAATGTTACGTATAGTTAGAGATTCATAATGTGAACAACAATTATAATAAGATTATTTTTGGAAAAACCCATCTACAGTAATAGTTTATTTTCTCCTTATATTCTAGGGTTTATTGAGAAATTTGTATCATCAATGATTATGATAGGATGTTTTGTGATACAATGCATCAAAAGTGATATAACCCGAACATTTTAAAATCACTGCTCGTAATGGTGAACAATTCTTTTAAATACACTCACAAGCTTTGAAGTGACCGTTGTGTGAGGTGTGTACAAACTTAAAATAAATCTGTCAATATCACAAGATATCTCTGTATTATCATTCCCAGCATTCAGTTACCCTTTCAAACGCCTGCGTGAGATCTCAGCGCAGACGAGAAACTGTTTAACAAAGAATTTAAATCGGTCATAGCTCAAATGTCACATTCTCGACATTTTCTGGACGTTTCCGCAAAATTCAGATCATAATATGAAACGTTGGTACAATTCCATTCGTCTGTTTCCAATGTTACACTCCATACAGACAAAGCGTTTATCCTTTCAAGCTTTAAACCTTTAAATTCAAGGCATAAATGGTTCCGTCAAGTCCAAAGATGTACACATGACATCCAACAATTGAAAAAAAAAAAATCACCATCTCTTCTTTTTAATGAGATTGAGCTTGAGGATTGATTTTAAGTGCGTCAAGGTCTTCAAATTTTTTAGATGTTAGTGTTGGCATGATTAGTTAAAGACTTACTTTCCTTGTGATGAAACTTCGGAACACCTATATGCAAAAAGAATGGTGAAACCGTGCTGGATATAATATGTACTGCAATCTTAACGATACGCATGGTATAAAATTCTTCACGAACGCGTGGATCTCACAATGCATGTCAAGTACATGTTGATTTGTCAGATGTATTCGAGAATATTTTGTATCAATGTTGATAATTTCGGGGATGGTTCAGTTTTAAATCATTGTTATGCCTCCGCCACGAAGTGGTGCCGGAGGCATTATGTTTTCGGGTTGTCCGTCCGTCCGTCCGTCCGTCCGTCCGTCCTTCCGTCCGTCCGTCCGTCCGTCCGTCCTTCCGTCCGTCCGTAATAAATTTTGTGGACAGGGTAACTATCAAAACCTTTTAAGGTATCCTAATGAAACTTGGCATGTATGTGTATTAGGGGGTGAAGTTGTGCCTATCAACTTTTGGGTGCACATGGTCAAGGTCAAAGGTCAAAAGGTCAAGGTCAAATGCGTAAAATTTCACTATTTCCTCCATATGTATGCAATGCCTGAAGATATTTTCTTGAAACTTAGTGTATACATGTATTACCCAATTAAGATTCTCTGGTGAAAGTTTTGGTTCATGAGGTCAAAGGTCAAAAGGTCAAGTTGAAATATTAAACTTCGCTTTTTTCTCCGTACCTTGGAAATTGTTCAAGGTATCTTCATGGAACATATACATGTACTGACTGGCAGTTATTATCTAGAGAATCTAGGGTTCATAGGGTCAAAGGTCAGGGGTCAAAGGTCAAGTGCAACACTTCAAATTTTTACTATTTCCCTCGTACATGTATTTATGTAATGCCAGCATTTTTTTTTTTTTTTGCTCTTGGTGTATGCATGTATAACCTAGATTATCTGGAAATTTTCTTTTTCTCTTTTTTTTGGGGGGGGGGGGGAGGGGCGGGGGTTTGCCTCAAAGGTCAAAAGGTCAAAGATCAAGGGAAAGTACTGAACTTTTTCCTCCATATCTCAGAAAGGCTCAAGTTATCTTGAAACTTATTATTTACGCATGTTCTGCCTGACAGTGATTATCAATGAATTTTAGGGTCAAAGGCCAAAAGAAAATGGTAGCAGTGTACTTGTCAATACAGAAATTACACTTTTTCTCCATACCTTGAAAATTACAGTATTCATACACATATGAATGGGTCAAAGTCAAGTTGAAGTCCTTGAATCCCCAAATACATGCTCTCCTATTCATCTAATTAAACCTAGGTAAAGGAAGGTGAACATTCAACACATTTGTGACAAACATGTAATTTCAATATTTTGCCAATATTGTGAAAATGTAATTATACATTGTCCACATGTACTATAGACCTAGGCCTATTAGGAGAATCATGCATTATGGCGGAGGCATAGCAGTCGCCTTAGCGACATTTCTAGTTGCTTACTATCTGAGAATATCATAAGGGCATATCAGCAAAAATAGTTCAACAGACAAATTCGTGCTAAAAGACGACAGATGCTGAATATAGTTTGTGAGTAAACGTTATCACAAAAAGCTTTATAGGCTTCATCTGATTGCTATCAAATGTCAGAGTATGGTATCAAAGCCGTGATTAACACATGAAAAGTTACATTGTACCTGAATTGGCAAAGGGAATACGCAGTCTAGAATAGATGTCGAATCCAGTTCTCATTGCATGATCCACTAAATTTGGTGGCAAATGGTATAGGCTGTTTATACCTTTCTTTTTATCTGTCCTCTATCAATCTCTCTCTCATTCTTTTTACACATTAGTTTTATTCATCCCTTCATCTTTTGATTTTTTTCCTATTCATTCATTTATTCATGCTTTCACTCGTTTACTCATCAATTCAATATTTTGATAATTTATTTAGTGCACATAATGATAGCACAATAATGTAATAAGCGGAAGATGATAGGTCTCTTCGTGTTCATAAATGGCTTGTTTCATTATTTTGTGGGATGAAGGGCCAGATATTTCATTATTCAGTCACGCTATAATGGCCATGGCAGCATAGCTACCTGAAATGAGGAGCCTGAATGCTGTTTTGCTGCCTTCCGTAGAAAAATGCAACACTTCAGACCAAGCATTATGGCTTATTCTTCTGTATCCAAGCTTTTAGGTGATGGTAATGCTCTCATTTCAACTGAATATTAAATTCAATTTCCCCACATCGTATATGCTATTTGCCTGGATCAATAGATTGAAGCAAGGTCCTCCATTTTGTGGTGACGTCAGTTTTGTGGTAAGATACATTGTATGGCAGACCATTATACACGCATCATGCTATCGAAAAGTTAATGTTTAACAAAACACTCTACATCGAGATCAATTTGTTACTAAAAAAAATATTACTGAAATGGGATGTGGTGGAACTCTTCGATCGTCTTCATTTTGTTGCTTTTGTGTATTTCTTTTCGTCTAATGTTGCATAGCAGTATCAAATTTACTATAAGCCTTATATAGCTGGCAGCAAATACCACAGAACTGCGTTCTCTCAGCTCTGTATGGTTAAATTCAAAACCAAATGACGTTCCCTTCGATATTTTGCAACCATGCACAGTATAAAAGGATAATTATGGTCTGCACTGTTTGATACCTAACTACTGGATTCAGCACTTGTATAGCGTTAGGGAATGGAACGTGTCCGCCTTTTCCCAATAATTGCAATAATTTCATTTTCTTAGGCTATTTTTATCCTTTCTGAGCCAGGGCTTACATTGAAAATCCAATGACGTTCCCCTCGATATTCCGAAACCCTGCAAATTATAAAAAGGATACTGTTTGCACTGTTCGATGCCTGCATACAGGAGTCAGTCTGCACTTGCGTTATAGAATGGAAAGTGCGGGCTTTTTCCGATAATTGCTATCATTTGTTAAGTTATCATTTCATCTTTTCTAAGCCACGGCTTTGAACAGTGTGTACATCGCTCTGGGGTTTTCTGTGTCAATTGATACTCAAAGCACACAAAGAGGTAAGAATTAATATCAGCGGCACAGAATTACAATTATGATACATGGTCCCTAAGGATGAATGATTGTCAGCAAGACAGTATGCATTTCTACCAAAAAATGTGACCCGGCATCACAAAATCTACAAAAAGTCACCAGACAGGGATTTTTAGTTAAGGGCAGATTCTGAAAAAGCAGACTCTACGCTTTAAAATGATGTATAACCCAACTCAAATGGACTCCCCATACCTATCTAAATACTGAAAAAAAACCCCACACACTCTGGAAAAGTGTGAACTGAGAAAAGAGGCTCTGAAGTACAGGGTCTATTCAAGTGCTTAATCTTTACCAAACCGTGCTGGCTGTGTGATGAAAGGGACAAAAACACACGATGTGAACCAACGGAGCAACAACAACGAAGGAATTACCAGATTAAGCTGAAATTAGGCATGCTCTATCAACATATTCTGTCCATAATTAATGCCAACTTTATTCAAAAGTTATTAGACTTGATAGTGAAGAGTGTGCAAAGGATTTCAAGAAGTGAAAAGGGGCCTCTAAGACATACATGATCATTCTACTCCCCCCCCCCCCAAAAAAAGGGTTGTTTTATCCTATGATATAATACATAATAAATAAATGAATGAATAGATAAATAACATAACAATAACAATGGTGCCCTATTTATCCAGGGTTGCATCTTCGGTGTTGTCACTGCTCTACCAGAGGGCCCTGCCATTATTACCCCAGCGTTGCTAGGTACCCATTTATACGCCTGGGTCGAGAGAAACGTGGTGGTAGGTAAAAACATCTTGTCCAAGGACGTAAGCACAGGGCGGGATTCGAACTCGGGTCCTTGGGAGTCGGGGGTCTCATCCACTATACGATGCCACAGCGCTCCCACAATTCATCTTACCTATAATATGCAGATGCTTGAGAGCTGTTATCCAGTCATTGTGACAGAAGTATATTCACCATCAGCATAAAACTGGCAAGCATGCACCCCCAATAAAAAAAAAAACAACAAACAAACAACAACAACAACCCATAAATGGACAAGAAAAGTTATGCCATACGTACAGGAAAAAAAAAATCATTTGTCAAGGTGATATTACGCAAAGTTTCTAGCTGTCATTAGTCATTCAATTCACTGAAAAACAAAAGAAACGGTAAATCAACATTTTAAAATTTGTCACTCCTCTAACCTTTTTATTGATGTTAAATCCAACACTTACAATGTTTAATATACCGTTTCTGAAATGGTAGTTCAACATTTTAAGTATCAAATTTAACATTACTAACAAAAGGGTGGAGGCGTGACAGCATTTAAAATGTTGATTTTACGTACCACCTAATATTTTAGAGTGAGTATACGACACTTTTGCGGTCAATTTCAGTTTGTTTTGCTTGTTCATGTCATTGATTAGAGGAAGTATGTGTCTGTTAACAATCATTGCATCATATTTAGAAAAAAAAATACTTCATTCCGCTAGAAGCAATATCGCATTCCTTGTCGCATACAGGGACACAGTGTAATGAAAGTGCAATTTTCCCTGGTGAGTCACTTCTTCCGTGGCTAATAATACTAATAATACTAATAATACAGCACAAAAATCCCTAATACACAGTGGAATTAAACCCCCCCCCCCCCCGCTCGTACGTACTCGTGTTATTGTCCTTATCCTACTATCCAGAGTGTTACCAAATCAAGGACCGTTTACAGTTTAGACGTCGCCCCGGAAAGAGAAAGAACAAAAATCGATATCGGTAAGCATGGTAAGTTCGCATCGCAATATGGACGACAATGCGGAGTTCACACGTCAAACCTAACGGGAGCTATTCCGCGGTATGCAGAAATTAACTCAGCGCAAGTCATGAATATTAAGTTATCGATTAGCTCGTAAATCGCCTCGTATACAGGAATATACGTACTGTGCGGTGGTGCAACGACTGAGAGGACCCATTTCATTTCGTTCTCCACTGCTAGTCGATATTGCGTAGCCTTTACTCAAGGCGCTAATCAATCTCGACACATCGCGGTGATTCTAGTACTATTATAACACATGTTGAGACAGATCCATAAGGATAGAAATGATTTCATGTACAGTGTATGATGATTCTGTGTTTGGTTATTATGGGAGCGCCCAAAGCTTTTACAGGGACAATAATGATGATGATAATACAAATCATTATGATAATGAAAAGGAAATATAGATTATGTATGTGACTATGTGTATCATGGGTGGAAACTCATGGTGGAAAACATTAGAAAATCATTTTAATTAGAAAACGGACCTTTAAAGGACAAGTCCACCTTCATATACATAAAGATTGAGAGAATGCAGCAATATTAGTAGAACACATCAGTGAAAGTTTGAGGAAAATTGGACAATCCGTTCAAAAGTTACGAATATTTTAAGTATCTGCGCAGTCACTGCTGGAAGAGAAGACTACTACAGTGTATGATGTCACATGCGTACAACTATATAAGGAAAATAAAAAGAGAATTTCACAAAACTTTACTTTTTTAATAAAGTGCACAGTTCTTCGACTTGCTACTGACTTGTTAAGGGGTAATATTATTCCCCCTGCCTTCTGAAAGAGAGAAGTCGAGTGTTCGTTTGTTATGCAAGAAAAATGGAAATATGTTGGATTTTCTTTATTCTTTCTTTATATCGTTGTACTCATGTGACATCACAAGCTATAGCAGTCTTTTCATCTAGCCGTGACCGAGCTGAAACTTCAAAAATTCATAACTTTTTAACGTATTGTCCGATTTTGCTCAAACTCTCACTGATGTGTTCTTCTAATATTGCTGCATTCACTCAACCCACATGTCTATGAAGTTGAACTTGTCCTTTAAGTCAGAAGACCAACACAATTCATCAGTTCATGTGTTCTCTAAACAGAACGAATGATAGTATCAACAACAACAACAACGTCAACAACAGCAACAACAACAACAACAACAACAGCAACAGCAGCAGCAGCAGCAACAACAACTACTACAACAACAGTAACAACATCGACTAAACGATCGGACTCGGTCGTATTCTTTCACATCAACTAAGGCTCAACCAGGGCCCCATTTCATAAAAGATGTTAGGATGGCAAATCTTGCCGGAATGGCAACATCCAATAGCAACAGCCAATCAGGAAGCTGGATTCTTGGCGTTACTATGACAATTGCCATTCCAGCAAGAGTTGCTATCATATCAACTTTTTATGAAATGCGGCCCTGTTCCACGGGAACATGGTGGTCTGCGTATATGGATTTAAAAATTCAGCATGCATGTAGCGGGTAATCAATGTTCTATCACAGAGGTCACTAGAGGGAGCGATTTTCACCATTCCATCATAATCTCGACCCCACCCCATCCCCCCCCCCCCCCCCCCCCTCGGCAAGTCTCAAAATAGTTTTATCTAATGAGACGTTTCAACAAAACAAACATACCACAATTGAGGTACGTGATCATCTGAAGCTATGACGTCATAATAGCAATTTATAATACATATACAAAGATTCAGAGCACCGGGAGTAGTCATATTTGGGCTATACCCAGCAAAGATGTTATGACGTCATAAAAGAAATTCTGAATGAATTATTATCAGAATATTTTCATTTCTATGGCTGATTTGACATTTAATGTCCCAGATTCTTAAGAAAAATTGAGCAATATCCCATTTATAAGATATTTCAACCGGTGAAAACACTTCCGAAAATACTTTTTTTCTTCTTCTTCTTCTTCTTCTTCTTTTCTCCTTCTCCTTCTTCTTCTTCTTCTTCTTTTTTTCTTCTTCTTCGTCTTTTACGTTTGCTTTATTATTGTTCTTCTTCTATTACTTCTCAGATTATCTCGCAGTTATGAAGTAAACAACAAGTTTGCGCTGTTGTCAGAGACAAGTTGGGGCAAGGTCACGTGTCTTTTGGGGTTTTTTTTAGGAAGAGAGAGAGGAAATTAAAGCGAAAGGATATCATTCATGATGGATTCAAGAGTTATCTTCATTTCGACTATTCTCTCATAATTGTCATCTCATTAAGCTTGCCGTGTTACATACAACGTTTGCCTGCATTGATTCCCATTTGCTTTTTTGTTTTTGCGCTTAATTCGTTTAATATGCAATCCATAACCATTATATTCTATTTCATTTCACTATTTTCATTTTCAACAAAGAATGTAAGTGTACGAAACTTGTCATGCAAAAAAAAAAATGTACATAATTATATTAATAAACATAACCATCACATTAGTTTAGTCATCAATGCTAATGTACCAATTATACTAAAAGCCAAGTAACGGCAGGTAATCATTCTGCACATCGGTGGGTCATTTTTTCTTCTACTCATTTCATTCTCTTTAGGCTATGCATAAAAGACCGGTATTTTCGTATTCTGCATCATTCGTGAAAGAAATTATCATTTCTATATGGCACTGTCAACTGAGATCAAAAACGATTTTTTTTAAATATTTTTTTAGCCCAAATAGAAACAATGAGCATCTTTTTTGGGAGTAGCGACAAAGGTAGCAACAAGCTCGTTTCCGAAACTTATGATAAACTAGAATAAACAAGTGGTGGAAGTAACTTACCCATATACTGCCACGATACAATATTCCCGACACCTTTTTTCCCACTCTTTAACTCTTTCACTATTTAATGTATTGCGACTTAAATGAGACTAACTACAACCTCGCTTGGCGGTCGCCTCTACGAACATTTTTTCATTACGAGCTCAATACCATCCGTTGTCACCAATGCGAATTTTTTTATTGCTGCATTGTTGGCTTTGATCGATGCCTGTGGGGTGGAAGTACGGTATTGTCACTGCGCTCATATATCTCGTTAATTTCCAGTGACAACTATAACGATAAATGACCGTCATCATTGTTACGATGTGCGGATGATAATGGCGGATCCCCTTGTATGCACGCTATCAACGGAGTTGGCGTCACGTATCCATGGCTGAAGTCGCGGGTATGGGTAAGACGTTCTGGAAAGGGATGCTTCTACGAATGGTGTGATACATGTGGAAGACCAATGCTCTCTTTCTCGACGGTGGAATGTACTAGTTTACAGCGTGGAAAGAAGATGAGGAGGCGATATGTCACTCAAAGCGAATCGTTGTTTATGGTATGGATGAGTGATATAAATTGTTATCATTAGCTTACTGCGCGTAGTACTACAACCAACGAAAAAAAAAAAACTCCGTGGAGATTACCGTAGAAAGTCATGTCGCATTGTCGGTATGCCACGTTGATGATATCTTCTAACTGATGCAGTCTAATGACGAGTAGCAAGTAGTAGGCTTGCAGAGCTTCACAATTTGTCACTTTCGTTCTTGGTCTTCTTGGGCATAACTGTAAACGGACTGAAATGGGTTGCGGAGCATCCCAGAAAATGAAACAAATCGAACAGGAAGAGAAAGAGAGGCTGAAGAGAAAGAAAGAAGAGATGGATAACAAAAACGAGGAAGGGGAAGAAGAGGAAGTGGTGGACGAGATGGGGAACAAGAAGAAGAGGAAAAAGAAAAAGAAACCAGAGAAGGACGAACACCTACTTTTAACTTTCAAGGGACACAAGAAGTGTATAAATTGCATGTCTTTGAGTGAGGATGCCAGTTATATCATCACAGGAAGCGACGATAAGACGGCACGAGTATGGAATGTGCTGGACGGGTCAGTTAAGGCCGTCTTAAAGGGACACACCGGATATATCACATGCTGCCAAATCTACGAAGAGTTTGCCTTCACCGGCAGTGCCGACAGGAAAATCATTAAGTGGAATATCGACGAGGCCAAAATCGAGCACGTCATCGAGGGACACGGCGGTGCGATCAACCGCCTGATCTGTACGGGCGACTTCCTCTTCACCAGCTCGTATGACAAGACGGCGATGTGCTGGGACCCCGACGACGGAGAACTCCTCCACATTTTCCGCGGCCACTCCCGCTCTGTCACGCCGCTCATGTACATCCCCGCTGAGGATGCGTTGAAAGACGACGTCGTCGACATGGACCTTAACAAGGACATCCTGATCACCGGGAGCGCCGACGGCACGGCGAGATCGTGGAACATGGACTCCGGGGACAGCATGGTAGTCTTTCGCGGTCACAAAGCCGCTATCCATTGTCTAGGGGCGGACAGCACGGGGACGGTTTTGTATACTGGAAGTGGCGACTTTACTGTGAATAGTTGGAACATTACTACTGGGGAGATCTTTAAGACGTTTACTGGTCACCAAGGATCTGTCATTAGTCTACAGGTAAGACAAAATGGAGTTTATGTACATACACGCACCATTTTGACTATCTTCCAACTGCCAGTCCTTCAAAACTCATTGTCATAGGGAAACTAAACTTCACCCCAAAATAGACTGTGATAAAAAGAGCAAAGTCAAACACACAGAAAAAAAAAAAACTATTTCAGTTTCCATTTCAGTAAGTTTTATTTCTCTTATAAAATAAAACAAAATTATGCATGACAATATCAAACATATGTGACCCTGCACCTCAAAACAAACAAAAAGTCGCCAGACATGAATTTTTAGTTAAGACCATATTCTAAAAGAGCAGATTTTAAGCTTTAAAATGATGTATAACTCACATCAAATGGACTCTCCTAACCTATCTTAATATTGGAAAGAAAGCACAAACTCAGGAAAAGTGTGAACTGAGAAAAGAGGCTTTGAAGTACAGTGTCTATTCAAGCGCTTAATCTTTACCAAACCGTGCTGGCTGTGCGATGAATGGGACAACAAAACAGGAAGTAAACCACCAGAGTAACAACAATGAAGGGATTATCAGATTAAATTGAAATTAAGCATGCCTCATTAACACATTCTGTCCATAATTAATGCCAACTTTCAAAGCAGTAGCACTATCCTTTCAAAAGTTATTAGAGTTGAAAGTGAAGAGTGTGGACAAGGTTTTTCAGAAATGAAAAAAGGATTCTAAAGACACACCTAATCACACTAAATTCTATCAAAAATGTTCGATACAAACTGCTAAAGAACACACTTTCCTGCCCGTTTTATGATACCAAATTTTAGCATAATGTAAAAGAAGACCCGCACGGTCACATATGTTAAAAAATCATGGAAATATAAACAGGAGTTCTCAGTACATAATCATGTAAATCAACACATATATTTCATGACGACAAGTCTTCAATCGTATACAGGTGGAGGAGACCTTTTGTCAATAAGCAAAATCACTTGACTTGGATAACGGCCTTAGAGAACAAACCTTCATCTGATTTCATTGAAAAAAAATGAGAGCGCTATATAGAATTCAAAATTACACATGTTTTCACACAACAACCCTCCTCTCCATCCCCCACAAAGAAGGAAAACAAAAGAAAGACATATTCTGCTGATCAGTGTATACAATGTATCTAATACTATAATATTGTTCTGTTTGTTGTAAATCTTCCTTTGAAAACGGAAGTAAGGAAAGGTTTGTGCCCACTGAACACTTTTCACGAAACAGTTGTGATTGCATGGGACAATATTCTATTTGTTCAGGTCATTGTAGTCGTAGTATAGTTATAGGGTTTATCCTACTGACATAACCCATTCTTATTTGAACGGCATTTGATCACTCATGCTCCTCATAGAAACGACGTAATACCTTCTATTGTTTATCACCTCCATGATCATATTCATCATGGACATGTTACGAATTCGCTTCATCAACGACAGCAGTCATGCCGGAGTTACTGCACCAACACTGTCGTCGTTCTTGATATTATTCAAAACCCGAAGTATATGTGCCTAATCCTGTCATTCAAGAACGCGACAACCAGCACGAGCAGTTGTAATTTCTTTTATAAAAATCTTTATGACCTTCTGATTGAATAGAATTTTGAAATCTCTTCTACAGGCGTCACACTGTCCCGAAGTTGAGCCCAGACGGACACACGATAACGGAAATGTTCAAATTTGGCTCTTTAAATATCTTTGAATATCTGGTCATTCGTGAGAGTGGTGTAAGCAGTCGTATGGCCACCTGTATAAAGTTTCTCAGGATCCAGCAGTAACTTCGTGAGAGGTGGCAAAATCGTTGTATATCCATCGTGTTTCCTTCGTGTAGTCCTTCGGATAAACTTCTTAAAGGAAACGTCAAGATGATTTTCAGATGTTTACATTTGAACAACTATAAATCAGTTACAATGAGGACAAAGTTTCAGAATTTGTGATAATTTGGATGACGAATAAGAATATTTTCAAAATTTAGAACAAATTGCATTGAACAAGGATGATGACATGGCAGAGTCACCATAAGAATGTGTGAGTTGGGGCTCAAGGAAGCAGAATAAAAGAAGAAGGTATGCATTATACACATGCAGGTGAACTCGCAAGCAAGCGGTAGTGCGATGGAATTACACTGCTATATTTCTGAAATATGTGAAGCTCCTATGTCATCATCCTTGTTCAGTGTAATTTGTTTAAGGTTTTTGAAAGTATTGTTTCTCTGCTCAAGAACCACAATAAATTCCACTAATCTATGCATGGAGTTGACGATTTACGTACTACATGATGTGAAATTATGAAAATCGTCTGGAATGTCCCTTTAATAAAGATTCACATATTCATGTAGCCTTCGTGTGTGATTCCGGTGTTACACTGTCACCTTCTGTATAGGCATCGTATGTGCTTCGACTGTGGGTTGGGTTTTGACCAAGTTCGGGGACAACGTCGCACGAAATTGAAAATTCCATATTCGTATAACATGACCATCTTGTGTCAATGTGGGACAGTGTGACGCTACCTTCATCGAAAGACAGATAGGATAAGCAAAGAATCATCAGACGCCACTTTATAAGATGATGTATACATTTTCAAAGTCTGCACACGGAAGAGCTATGTCATGTATGTCAGTTTGGAATAATCACGAGCGAGGTATTTGGTAGAGTAAATTATTGATACAGTGCCAAGACCTCGAAATACAAAAGATGTTTAAAAGAAGTAAAATAAAATGCGACACGAATTAAACAAAATATAACACTTATAAGGTTGACGAGACTCGGAAGCCACTTTCTAAACATTTTCAAAGTCAAGCTTTCTTGTGGAGCACAGTCCATTTATCCAGAGGAAAAAAAAAAAAAAATATACTTGAAATATTACCTCATGTTCCAGACGCAAAATGATTAACTTACTTTAGGTTTCGAACAGGGTATGTCATCTGGTATTGTGGAGGTAAACTTTCAATTATTACTATATCAATCTCTATCTACTTACTTAAACAAAGTCATTTCCAGTATATTATTCGTTGTGAAAATAAATCTCCCATTACACCGCGAGACTGAAGGGTGTCTTCACAACATGGAATCATATTTACATGTTTCCTTCAGAATCATGGCGTCATGTCAGTATAGTAGTATATCATAGTGATAAATGGTATCAAGAGAAGAAGACAAGCTGATAAACTTTGATCAAATTCGAACGCCAAGAATCTCATAAAAAAAAAAGATCAAGGTAGTTAAGAATTGAACCAAAAGGAGAAGACATAAGCCATTTTGTTTCAACATTTTTTGCTTCTGCTTGCATAGATTATAGTGAAAATAATAACTTAGCAATATCAAATGAGTGAATGAGGTAGGCGAAAACTCTCTTGTTTTATTCCGAAGAAGTAGTATCAACGATCAACGAATGACATAATTATAATACCATGCAAACACCTACGAAAATGATACTAACCAGAAAATGCAAGCTCGGTCGCAAGGAGAGAATTCTTTAAGTTCGAGAGAATGTAACAAAATACTTAACCGCGAGAGATTGTAAATGTAAGTATAAAATGAATGGCTTGGGGCCACTAAAATTGGTGTCGGGCCACCAACTTTATCTTTTTTTTGGCCCGATCGGGCAGCTAAGATTCCAAATGGATTGTTACTTTTCATTTCGGGCGACCTGATATCTTGTTGTTTTTTTCTGGCCACTAAATTTCCCATTTAAAGATGCCCTTTGCTCGAGTGATCAAACAGTCCACCAGACAAAAAAAAAAAAAAAAAATTAGTGTTGAGTCCTGCTTATAATCAGATATATATATATATATATATATATATATATATATATATTACATTATTATTTGCATGTATGATTTTGTTTTCCTGCTATGGCTGCCCCATTTGCTTCCACCGTTGCTTTATAGCCTTCATCACTTCTTGTTTTCTAATCAGTGACTTTGTCGAGTGAGGCTATTGGCCCGAAGAGGTCGGGCAAGAATACTCGAAAGGTCTTTCTTTTAATACTCGAAAGACTCTTTCGAGTCACGGAGATGTGCGTTAGCTTTTATGGCACCTTCCATACGGACATCCGGCACTTACTGTGATTAAATCCTCTGGCGGCTGCTTGTCCTTTCTTCAATAAATTGTTAATAAAGGCTGAAACCATTATGCATAGTAAATAACATCAACCTGGAAGTCCCGCCGTGTCATATCTTCGTTTCGGCAATGAAAAGTGTACCGTTCTAATCTGATTCGCGCTTTATTCCTCCTTTTTTTTTCATGGCAAAAAGGAAGAGATGTGAATGATTACAAAGATAATTAAAAAAACAACAGCTGTAAAAATAGCACCAAAACTGATTATCTGACTGATGACATATTAGCTGTTAATATTGTTGCAATGCTTGTAGTAAAAGTCACTGAAATCATTCGTGACTGACGGATGAAGGGAGGGGGGGGGGGGGATTGGGATCACTGTAAGAAATATAAGAAACCGTCTAAGAATGTACTTGGTGGGACCGTGATATACTCAATGATGACAAATTACAGCGCACGAGTATAACTACGGTAGTCACGAGTATTTTCATATCTTTGTTCTGTTTTGTTTTATTTTGTTTCAACAAAATAAAACCATCAAACACAAGATCTGTTTCAGTATCTTACACACATATCCGACATTCTGAAAGAAAACGAGACCTAAGCCCTAGACGTGAAGTCGACATGTGTTTATTGTGTACATGGCTTAGTTCCTACCGAATGTAAGACGCGACAGATCGATAGGAGCAGTTTGCGGCTTACGAAGAAATCAATAGCAGGGACCCTAATAGCCAAGTTCTAAAGAGTCCTGACGTCACACGACCCCTGCAGATGTGCTATCTGTATCCTACAAAATGAATCAATCCAAAAAAGACAAAAGTCTACAAATAGAACAATGTCATTCACATTTGCTTGTTGTATCCGAAGGAAAACTATAAGCTACTTTTCTATTAACTCAAACGTTTTAATGTTGTATACTGAGGTGCATGTTCAAGCTAGGAAAATAAATCTGTATTTTCCTTCTTGTTTGACGGGTAGCTTATGTACCTCGGAAGTGTGTGTGTGCGCCTGTTATTCTAGCGCTTTTCTAGGAGCGTTTCTTGGTCAAAAAGAAGAAAGGATTATACAGTATCTGAAATGGATGATTCAAATAGTATCGGTGATTGAGGGAATACTTGCAGGTCGGTGTCCCCAAAATTTGCTTTCTTGAGTTGATATCAACATAATATTATCAAAGTGTATGTTGTATAATCTTGAGATTGAATCAAGTATTTACCCCCCCCCCCCCCAAAAAAAAAAGAAAGAAAAAAAAATACAAAAGTAGTATAGAGGATTGTAAAAGATGGGCATTTCTTATCAATTTATGCAAATGCTAAAATTAAGAGTAAGGATCTACTTTTCTGGGCTTATATTATACTTATCATAGGCATTATGATGCTGTCTTCGATCTTAAACGTAATTTGCCACACATGTCCCTATATAGGCACACTAATGGTACATTTAATAGTTGTTTTCTTTTACCTGCCTGCAAATAGGGCCCAACTAACTCCGACAATGTCCAGTAACACCGGACTGGTCTTTTTTTTTTAAGTTCAGATTCATCACAGTTTTATATTAGTATTCCTTAGTCAGCACACCTGCTACAAAAGCTCACAAAGTGTGGGCATAATTGTGCACACCGAATTAACATAAAGCTTCCCAATTTTGAAAGATTTTAGCACCGAACGTATAGGCGCACAACTTGTGACCCTGGTGCATTTTGAACCAGTGCTATTTTTGTCAAATTATCTGAGATTGATAGTGATCGCTTGATCGCTTGAGTGAATCCGTATAAGATTGAAGGCTATGATTCTGTCCACCAGGAGGTACCATTTCGTGATTTTACCTTGTCAGTCGAATAACCTTGATTATAATGAAGAGTTTGTTTGCAAAAACTGATAAGTCCATTTGTGAAGATTTTGAAGTAAGGTCTCTGTCATAAAGTACAAAATAATAACTTTTATATGATATATTGGTTACCACATATAAAGGTGAAAATTTCCGAAGTTATGATCAAAAGAAGCAAAAATTTTCTAACTATTCTCTTTATTTTTCTTGACCTTTAATCACAAGAATCTCCACTTATCGGTTTTTGGAAACAAACTCTTCAAATATATATATATATATATATATATATATATATATATATATATGTATATCATATAGATATAAATATGTATACCTACAGTGTATAGATTAAAAACTGAAGAGCTCTGAAGCTCATGCTGTCAATACCAACATTGTATTTTCTGAAGCACAAATTTTCCTGCTCCTCGCCATTTATCAAGAACCATTGATAAAGGCGAGACGACCGAAAATTTGTGCGTCAGAAAATAAACTGCTGGTATTGACAGCATGACCTTGAGTTCTCTAGTATTTCTGATATTCTTGTACCAACGCGTGAACTGCAATTTATTATACATGTGTATATTTACAACTATATTCATTCATTTATTTATTTATTTATTTATTCATTAATTCATTCATTTATTTATTCAGATCACATCCTATATCACATCATACAACTCTTTACACATTAGTATAACTGCTTAAAGTCTAACAAGGGACACACAGGAAAAAAAAATGTATGTTATCAGTGCAGCTTGATATTAATTCATTTGGCAATATTGTTTAATCATGTATATTTATATTTGCATGAAGTATATCTTTCTATCCTGCTTTTATTTGATAATGTGATTCGGAAAAAACAACCAACAAACAAATGCCATGTACTTATTAAAGAGAACAATGGTGTTTTGACAATAAGCATGAGTATAATTGATTAAAAAACACCAAGTTTTTCCACTTAAAAAAGACACTTTCCTATGTGAATAAAACAAAACGAAAATTAAGAAATTGTAATTATCTATTGTCTTTAGATCAGATTATCTGTAAATACAACACCCTCTCATTATCTTCATGTTCCTATGGGAGGAAACGAATAGCAGGGTACATGGCTTATGATATGAATTGTGTTCACTGCTAGGTGTGAAGACCACGAAACTACATTTTCAGTCCGTATAATTTCAGTCTCCTTCCGGCTCATTTTGCTTGCCGCCGGAGGCCAGTCAAGAATAGATTCGAAAATGGATCGGTAAATTTTGTGAGTATAATAATTAGATATGTATTTTCCCCCGCCGCCGGCTCTTTGTCCATTGATTTATGGGTCAATGAAATGCACTCACTGACCGGAAATTGAATGCCACATCAGTGCCAAATTAGAAGTGGATAGTTTGACGTATTGACATCTATTTCATTTTAATATCGCTATACTTTCCAGGGCGATAATTAAATGAATGACTGCAAATGTATGTAAATTTCACACACCTTTCGATCTAAGAAATTATTCCTGGCGATTAAGAATCTTGCAGGTGTCAGGATGGGCTGAAATAGTTCGGATCCTGCATGAATGCCCTCATCTCATTAGGCAAGATTTTTATCATCCATATATTCCTTATTGAACGCTCTACCGGTGCGTGGGTACCTTTTTTGTTATGCCATTTTATTTCCACGTCAAAAATATACATGGACACGATAATAGTGCATAAAACATGACAAAACTACGGGAGAAAAAATACTTCAACATTTTGACAAAATACATTTTTATATACAGAACATGAAGACACTTACCTCAGTATGTAGGAGGATTGACAAAGACCGTTAGTCTTCTAAGACTGATCACGAGATTTACAGCTCAAGATGATTCCGTATATTCAGCACAACTCAGAGATTGGAGGTAAATAGAAAGGACCAAACACACACACACACATACATACACACTCAAAACAGAAGGCAAAAGTAAGTGTAGCCAGATACACACATTAAAGGCATTATTTACCATTTGCAGATGAAACAAAAACCCAGCTTTAGCGCTTCAAAATAATTCTAAAATGTGAGTTTGGGATAGACATATCGAATGTAAGAAATGTAATCAGTGTGATCTTTGTTCAGTATCGGTAACTATACAAAATGTGAACAATAGTTATGATAAAATTGTTTGTAGAATAAACCGTCTACAGTTCTGGTTTATTGAGAAAATGGTAATATCTCGTTATATTTTAGGCTTTATTGCAAAGTTTGTATTATAGTTGGATGTTCAACTGACCTACACTTATGCATCAAATGTGAAAACTCGAAAATTTTCTTAATCACTGCTTCCAGTGGTAAAGAATACCTTTAAATGCAGCTGAGAATTTGTTCGTTATGAAATACGAGACAGAATTTGTTTTCATTTGCCCGTTAAGTGTGATTGACAGATGATGTATCTGGCAGAATCTTGGTTCGGACAGTTTTTTATTTTGACGTTGTTGGTGTATCCAAGTTATCTGAAGAAAAGACAATAGTTGAAATATCATAATAACATAATGGCACATACTCAAGAAACTCTTCTGGGGACAGAAGTGATGATCGAGGTATTAGGAATTAAGACAAGTCAACAGGTATCCACATTGCATAGTTTCTTACAGTAATATTGATTTTGATTCGAAATTGATGATATCATAAATGTAAATACTTTTTGTATTTGTTAAATTAACCAAGTAGACATTGGCTGTGACGCACTTATGTTACAATTATAGATCCCTCATGTAACAAATTGTTCATTTAATCATTTTTCTTTCATTAGCACTAGAATATCTTATTGATAACTATCAATCAGTAACAATGTTAACACATTGCTGCACAGTAAAAAAAAATAATATTCACGAAAATACTTTTTAACTGCCTGAATTGCAAAGTGGCAGACTCGACTAGCATACTAGCATTCACGCTATTTTCTGGTTCCTATTGTCCTTGCTCTTTTTTCCATATTTGTGAGCATGTACGATCATCATTATTGCATTGTATCATAATTTCAAATTCATTCATTTCTTCATTCAAAATTCAAACATATAAAAAGTTCACCCACTTTATGGGATTATCACAATAACGGGTCACACGTATTATCGGTCCCCCTTGTAGACATGGTCTCTCATGAAAAATGCACGACCTTTACTGAGTTCGCTATTGTACTGAGAAAAAAAAATGACGATCATAATAAGCAGTTGTCAACCATTCGTTCGTAACGTAAGCAATATTTCACACAAATGGTATCAAACAGACCATAGATTGATGTCATTTAGGCCCTATACATTTATTCAAAACGTAATGAAATTACTCGCAAACAATCACCCGTTCATTCCATGCGTTAATGACTAATTGATTCAGACAAAAACACAAAAACAAACAAGAAACAATTACCGTGAAATATTTTACATATATTGAGCGGGCCATCATTATGTTTAAGCAGAAATTGATGGCACATTGTGGAATTTTTTTTCTATCGATGTATGTTCATTCGTGTGACTTTTTACATTTTTCTGTCGCAATTATAGTGGTAATGGAAAATTCCCATTAATATCTATTGTGTGCATACATCGCTTTGGTTATTGGTTGATTGCCCGCTCGCCCGTGCGGCCGAAGCTCATCGATTTATTTCGATTGGATCTACCAAGAGACATGCATCTAAAAGAGAGGGAGCTGACAGAGTAAGGGGAAGGGAATAACCGAGATGGAGAGATAAACAGATAAATATCGATAGATAAATAGATAGATAGATAAATAGATAGATAGATGAATAGATAGATAGATAGATAGATTGATAGATAGATGGACAACTTGATGAATATAAACAGAGAGAGGTATATTACCGGAAAGGGGTAACGAGGTGCGAAAAACGAAACGAGAATTGTAACAGGGCAAAGAGAAGACGGCCTCTTGGGAGGCATATTGAAGTTTTGCTCTTCAAACATGCCGAAAAACTCCCTGAAATGACACGGCGTGACAATGAAACGCACTTCATTAACCTATTAACCACTCCATGTCCCCAAACCTTCTCGGTATTCCATGCACATGAATGGTAACTCAAAGTGCAAACTCCCCTTTCCCGGCTCACCGTCGGCCAGAATTCCAATAATTGCCCTTGACAAAGGGACCCCCTGAGCAAACCGTGCACCGAAAATTGCCAATTCATTCCAAAAAAATCCCCTCCCAGGTCCTCCCATTACATGATGATGATGATGAGTATTGTTATCCTTTTTTTTTTTACTTTCATGTAGCTTTTGCGGAGAACTCTCTTCTCACACTGCAAATTATAGGTGTTTGAGCTCTTTTGAGTAGCCTGTGCATTATTGGCCATCGCGTTGAATATTTTACAGATTAGGAAAATGTGATTAAAGTATTTGAATTTAAACTTCATTCATTCATTTCAAAACATAATACAATCAAACCTGTCCAAATCCAAGGGAGACAAGTTATAGTTATAAACAGGTGGCCGCTGTAGATAGGTTCTTTAAGCTATCGTTCCTTAACATGCTTTTCTCTTAGAGGAAAATGTTTTTAGTGGTCGTATACGCCAGGTGGTCGTTATAGACGGTTCGACTGTATCTTGTACAAAACAAACAAAACACATACAAAGAGTGTACAAATTAAAGCAATAACGAAGACGAGATAACTTCAAGGCCTTGGGGAGCTGGATATTTTGGATTATAACAAGGTATGCCTTAACAAGGTCAAATTGTTCTCGAGATCATGCAGGATAAGGCGTGTAAATTGGTGGTATATAAGATTATCATATCAATGTGCTCTACATAAAAATACACTGGTATGTGATTGGTCATACTGACAACACGTGACTAATGCAGAGAGGATCGAAATCGTTATACCAAGTATTATAAGCAGTGGCGTTACGTCAGGTAATATGATGCAAGAATTTTGGCTGGCTACCAGTGGGGCTATAATGAAATGAACTGAATTTATGTAGACGATACACTGCAACATGTTACCTTGTCTGTAGTGTAGGAACACTGAATGGTCTTGGGGAATATTATAATGTAGGTCCCGCGGTGTCGTCATGTGTTATATTACACCTCTAAAAAGGCAATGTATGACAATTACTAGTATCAGGTCCAATGGCAAAATTCTGAAGAGCGTTCTGTATAGGCGTACAAAAAGGACCATTAAAGCGATAAGGATCAGCATTGTTGATGAAGTTTTGTTACTTCGTTCAAATTGAAACCATTCTTTTTGTATTGGAACATGATGAGCTTTAATTTCTATAAAGAGGTAGAATACGTATACGTTATGTCGCTAAATATTGGATTGATAAAAGAATAATACCGCATAATTAACATTATTAATGATGATATGCATGTACTTCTTTTCTTAATTCCCTGTACGATGTTCACTACGTCATTCAAAGTAAATGTATACCTGTTACTAGTCTTAGGCTTAGCCCATACTATTAATGGGTCTTGTTATTTGTGAGAAGAAAACAACGTGCTAATCATATGATGTTAATTGAATATTTGGAATTTGAAGCTTGAAGCTGTAATTAAAAAAAAATGGATTACGGCCTATCTAGAAATGGATAGGATGCCAAAACCAGACAACGATGTCTATGTGATCGGAGAGTGCATTTTTCTTTGATATTCTTCAAAATTTGAGGGCTCATACCTCATTGATAAGGTTCGACTCGGTACATTTAGTTTCTTTATAATATATATATATATATATATATATATATATATATATACATATATATATATATAACATGTGTGACGGAGGAATGACCCGCAGACGTTGCAGTAATGTTCACTATGGCCTTTTATTTTCCCTTTTATTATCTATCTATCTATATATAGATATAGATATAGATATAGATATAGATATAGAGATACATAGTTTATCATAATATATGAAGAGTTTTATCGAACAATGTGCTAATTCCATTCTTGTTAAGTTGTGATATTTGCGATTAAAGCTACTAAAAGACAAGAAGAAAATTCAGGATATTTGTAACCATAACCTCTAGAATATTCCTTGTTATGTTACAGTGAAGTATTTATGGAAAGGTTTTATTTTGCTCTATCTGATGATGGTCTTACTTTGAAATGTTTGTAAATTGCGCTTTGCCCATTTCACACCAAAGTTCTTCATATATATATATGGTGTGTGTGTGTGTGTGTGTGTGTGCAAAAAATGTGTATAACAAACAAAGGACAGATGAAAACATGCCAAACGGGTTATAATTTGTGCGTGGGCACGAAACACAGACCCAAATAATGCTCCTCTGGTTCCCCTGATACCAGTTGTGTGCAAATTTCCTTGATTAGCGAAAGAAAAGGAATCTCATATTTCGCAATTAATGCAGAGAATGGTACCCCTCTAGTCTGATACAAGCGCACAAGGTTATTTGATGCCGTCTGGACACGATGGCTAATTATAGCACAGCTAGTCAAAATACTAATTCCATCAAATCAAATGACGTAAATGCACTTCGTGATAAGGTTAGTTCAATGGAGGCTAATATATACAGAGGTATTTTTAATACACAATACTGATATGGCTGATGCTTTCTGTGAGTAAATGGCAAAAATAAAAAATAAAAAATAAGTGTACCTCATGTCTAAACGTATAGACCTCCTACAAAAAATCACCCCTGATCATGCTGATACTGGAACGAATAGCAGTAATCCTACGCATTTCAGTGATCTGATCGTATCTCTCTTGCTTCGGACTACACTTTGTCTAGTAACGTTTAAAGGAAACCAAAGCCCAAATATGAATGTAGATTAAGTGAAGGCAGCAATATTAGCAGGACATACATGTGAAAGTTTGAGGAAAAATTGGGCAATCAATTAAAAAAATTATGAATTTTTAAAGTTTTTGTGCCGTCATCGCGGAATAAGGAGACAACTATACTTCATGACGTCATTGTGGATAACAATACAAAGAGAATAAAAGAAAATTCCAAATATTTTCACTTTTCTTGCATAATGAAAGAGCACTTGACTTACCTCTTTCAGAAGAATAACATTACTCTTAGTATGTCAGTGATAAGTCAATGGAATTTGTATATTTCATGAAGAATGATATTTTGTGGAATTCGTCGTTACATTTTCTTTATATTGTTGTCTGTAATGATGTCATGAACTTTAGTAGGCTTCTTATTCAGCGATGAAGGAATGGAAGCTTAAAAAAAAAAACCAGCATAATTTTTGAACGGATTTGTCCGGTTTTCATCAAACTTTCTCTGATGTGTTCTACTAATATATCTGCTTTCACTCAATTCACATTTATGTTTGGGCTTTCGTTTCCTTTTAATGTTGTTTCAGCGATAGCCATTGATTGCCACCTTAAAGCTCGTTTGCAGTTGGCCATTTCCATACCATTCCCTCCCCTGAGCAAGTTTAAAGGGATGGTACAGTATCGGTTGAGATGGAGCTTGAGTTTTTCATCATTTTTTGATGATGGTTTCAGAGATAATGAGAGACCTCTTTTGACATATGAAAGAGCATGATATAATTCTAAGAGGAATTAAAAGTTTATTTGAGGAACGTTGGTTTATATTTCTTCATTTGTTTTCATTGAATAAACTTTGAATTCCTTTCAGAATTGTACGCTTTTTAGCGTTTTATTAAGTGGCTTCTAAGTATCTCGCAAAAAGTTAAAAGATGAATTCTCACCTCAACCAATACTATACCATCCCTTTAGAGAAGACCTCAAAATGATTTTAAGACTTTTACATTTAAACATAATTATATAGTTTGGTTACACATCCTGCAAGGGTGCAGATTTTCAGAATCTATTATAATTGATTAGGATGAGGAATACGAACGTTTTTAAAATTCATAACAAATCACAATGAACGAGGACGATGAGACGGCAGCTTCACATAAGAATGCATGATTGAATTGTACACAGGCAATGAACAAGAAAATACTTATATACACAGGCAGGCAATGCACAGGCAATGAACAAGAAAATACTTGGGATGAGGAATACGAACGCTTTTAAAATTCATAACAAATCACAATGAACGAGGACGATGAGACGGCAGCTTCACATAAGAATGCATGATTGAATTGTACGCAGGCAATGAACAAGAAAATACTTATATACACAGGCAGGCAGTACACAGGCAATGAACAAGAAAATACTTATATACACAGGCAGGCAGTACACAGGCAATGAACAAGAAAATACTTATATATATTATTATATAGTATCATGTTTGTACTTGTACTTGAATGTGTATATGTACAATGTACAATGATGGTATAGAAACCAATAAATCAAATCAAATCAAATCAAATCAAATGTTCAAGGAAGCTGAACAAAAGAAGAAAGCATGCTTTATTCTAAACAGATACCGTATTGTAATAGAATGACGGTGCTATACATTACCTTACGTTCCCCTGAACAAGTTGAATAAGTGGGACAGAGTCCACAAAACGTTAACGAATCCCGACATACAGTATGTAAACTCTCCCTCACGATTTAACATGAAAACAAAGTAAAATCATAATGAGGGTTAAATACGCATATACAGTTACATCCTAGACACCACAATATGTTCAACGTCAGTGAATTGCATGTGTGATCAGTTAGTGCAGTCATCTTGCTTGTTTTGGTAGAGTTGTGAGTGTTGTGAATGTTGACTATAGATATCCCAAGCTTTACGAGATGTAATGCAGTGATTACCTTAGTGATATCAAGATGATACTGTGTGTTTACGGTCTTGCATAAACCTGTATGCTATACAGTGAGTATAATGTACTAGTTTCGATTGATAGAGAGCGCCATTAGAAAAAGTACACATTTCTCACTCAAGTTCACACATTGATTGTGTAGTTGTACATGTTTCATCCTGTTAAGGGCACACTCGCCAAAAGTTCTTTACGACATGTTCCCCAACAATGTTCAAATTGATTGCATTGTTATCTGCACTTATGTCTCTTGTTTGCTGGAAAAGAATTTGTTTGTTCGATTGATTAATCTTATTTTCTTCAACATAATTTAATATATAAATCAAATTTCTTGTCAGTAACATCACAGAAAACATCAATGAACTGACTAAAATGCACTTGATTCGAGGAAAAAAAATACATGTTATGTGTACATTATTTCCATTGACCATTTTTCCATTGTTATATCAAATTTCCAAATAAATGTCATTGAACTAAACTGTAAAAAAAGAAAAAGGGTTGTTTTAGATATAAACAATTGTATCAATTCGTCGAGAAAAAAGAAACAATTATCAAGAAAGTTCCTTTAAAAATTCCATCAATCAAAATCAACTACGACCAATCAATAAATGGGCGTAGTCAAAAAGCAATTTAATTATTCCAGATTTTTTTTTTCATTTGGCCAACACCAAAACGACAAAAAGATTTCATATAAATTATGGAGTTAACTGGGAATACATCGCTCATGGCATTGCATTGAGTCGACAATAGGAAAGAATATGAGTTTCTTCGTATAATTGATTGATCATTAGAAAATGAATTGATTTTTTTTTTTTCCTAGAGGGGAGGGGGAAATAAGGGAAAATCCTGAGGGATCTTTAATCTAAATCAAATTACAGTGGAAGGTACTGCAGCGAACTATAGGAGAGAGATACCATTCCTGGCTTTTCCTAAAAGACAGTTTTATTGGCACAGTGTTGGGTAGATTATACTTATAGCGCGTGAATACTATCACCTAGTCACATTAAGGTAATATACATTCACCTCTTTATTATCGCAGACCAAATACAGACAGATAGATAAACATAAGCAGAAAATAAATTTGGTATAATTTGAATGGCATTACATGAGACATCCTGAGTGGATAAATAGAATATTGTATCATTGCGTATAGACGAATCAACAATGCTAAATGAATCTTTTTTTATACTTTTTTCTAAAGTTTCTCATGTCTTCATTTTTTTTTAAAGTTAAACATTAAAGGTCCTGTTAACCTTTAGGAACGGTGATTTAAAAAATATTCAAGATATCCCATTTAATGCATTTGCGTAGGTCCGTTGTACTACAAAACATCCTATCATATGAAATTTTCTCGATAAAGCCTGAAATACAAGGAGATGTCTGTATTTTTCTCAATAAACCGTAACTTTAGACGGTTTAGTCTAGAAACATTTTAATCATAACCATTCTTCACAATTTGTATACTTATATTTAACAATACTTAACATCAATTTTACTTATCTAAATTTTTACAGTGGTTATTTCTATCCCTTGCCTATCCCTATCAGAAATATTTTAAAGCACTAATGCTGGATTTTTTATTCATCTGCAAATGTGACCGTGCACCTCAAAACGAACATTAAGTCGCACACACTGATTTTATGTGAGGACTGAAAATAAGTGAAAAGGGTCAACCTAGCCGAACTTGACTTTTTCATATTTTCTAAAAGAGCGGGTCTTCTTTTACATTATGCTAAAATTTGGTATCATAAAACGGGCAGGAAAGTGTGTTTTTTTAGCAGTTTATCTCGAACATTTTTGGTAGAATAGTGTGATTAGGTGTGTCTTTAGAATCCCTTTTTCATTTCTGAAAAACCTTGTCCACACTCTTCACTTTCAACTCTAATAACTTTTGAAAGGATAGTGCTACTGCTTTGAAAGTTGGCATGAATTATGGACAGAATGTGTTAATGAGGCATGCTTAATTTCAGTTTAATCTGATAATCCCTTCATTGTTGTTACTCTGGTGGTTTACTTCCTGTTTTTTTGTCCCATTCATCGCACAGCCAGCACGGTTTGGTAAAGATTAAGCGCTTGAATAGACACTGTACTTCAGAGCCTCTTTTCTCAGTTCAAACTTTTCCTGAGTTTGTGTTTTCTTTCCAATATTTAGATAGGTTAAGGGAGTCCATTTGATTTGAGTTATACATCATTTTAAAGCTTAAAGTCTCTTCTTTCAGAATATGGTCTTAACTAAAAATTCATGACTGGCGACTTTTTGTTTGTTTTGAGGTGCAGAGTCACAAATGGTAAATTAAGCTTTCAGCTCCATGGCTGTGGCAGCACTGGCACTGCTGGCGGTCATTAAAAGTCATCTCAATTATCTGCACTCAACTGCCAGGTCTCAGTTGTAAGTACCTCTAAATAATCGATGAGAGTTCAGAGTTATGCCGGTTTTTTGGCACTCGCCATTGAACCCAGTTCGGATAGAATGTGTGAAACCCGTAGAGGACGAGTCCCGAGTATAACGGGCAGGTGTCTATGGGAAATGTGTGTTATAGCAAAATCAGCCTGTCATCAGTGTCCTCAGACGATTGAATGCGATAATAGATACTTCCCTCTGGGGTATATTTATATGAGAGTGCATGATGTCCTCAAAGCTATTGCTTCTTGTGGCATTTCATCACAGGGCGCTGCCACGATTATAGTTAACTAATCAGTTGTCAAAGTTCAGCGGACACTCAAAAAATGCTGACTCACGCGCGCCGCATACTCTGTCTTGATTAAATGAAACATGATTGACACGTTAAAAAGGGAGCTATTCTGGTGTGGGGGGGGGGTTGTATTAACGAATAACACAGCTTGTCATTATCACTTCAGTCAATTTAAGGTATCTATTCATATCATTTGTATACTGTATCACTTTCCATTTGACTATTCAAAGTGGCTTCATCATCGGTGTTAAGCACCGTTTTCCTGAGGGCCTTGTGGAAGATACACAGAGACAAAGAACGTGACAACAGAAGTTACGGAATATCAGAGACACTAAAATAAAATATTAACTTGAGTTTTGATTTGAAATAATAATAATAATACATACATACATACAATTTCTATAGCGCCGTTCTCCACTTTGATTAAATGCTCAAGACGCTTTACAATTGTACATCAAAGCAAACAGACTGAAGATACAAGTACATCACCGTAATAGAAGAAGATGAAGAAGCAGAAAAAAAAAGACATGAAAGTCTGTCTTCAAAAGACACTGGTCTTCAAAATGCACTGCTAAACAAATAGGATTTTACATTACTCCTGAAAGATGTTATAGAGCTTGAGTCTTTCAGCTCACGAGGAAGTGAATTCCACAGTGTTGGTCCAGCGTGAGCGAAAGCTCGTTCCCCCCAAGATTTCCTAGAAAACGGAATATGTAAGAGACCTGAAGTTGAGGATCGAAGAGTTCGTGAAGGCTGGTATTGACGAAACAAACAAACATTGTAATCAGGAGCTGTTCCCTCAATAACGTGATAAACCAAAAGAAGTATCTTAAACCGAATACGCTCCTGTACAGGCAACCAACGAAGACTCTTCAGGATAGGTGTGATATGACTGCGTTTACTTGACAAAGAAACAATACGTGCAGCGGCATTTTGTAGCTTTTGTAATTGGGCAATTTGCGAGTTTGGTAGATTGAAAAACAAACCATTACCGAAATCAAGGCGTGAAGAAATAAGTGCATGAACAAGTTTTTCTGTGGCAGAGCGAGTCAAATACTTGCGAATAAAACCAATATTGCGCAATTGATAACGGACTGATTTAGAAATGTTGGTGATTTGATCAGACATAGCCATGTGAGAGTCAAACATAACACCCAGATTGCGACATGACTTTGACAGAGGAATATCATTACCTACAATCGAAATACAATTAATATCCAACTTATTCAAGTGAGATTTAGAACCAAAAAGGATAAATTCACACTTGCTGTGGTTTAGAAACAATGAGTTAGACCTCATCCAAGCATCAATATCAATGATGCAATTTTCTAGACAGCGCAGTGCATGAGATGCTTGGATTTGATGTGGTGGAAAAGATACAAAAACTTGTATGTCGTCTGCATATAGATGGTACCGAACAGAATGCCTTTGAAATATTTTCCGCAGACCGATCAAATAGATAGAAAAAAGGGTGGGCCCGCCAACAGAGCCTTGAGGTACACCACAGCCTAATGGCTTTGAAGACGATGTGACACCATTCAAAAGAACAAACTGTGAATGGTGTGATAGGTATGATTTAAACCATTCGAGAGCTTGTCCCTGGATACCCAAACTTGTATTAAAGTGTATTGACAAGAATTTTGTGATCTACAGTGTCGAAGGCCGAAGACAGATCCAACAAAACCATTGCTGTGACGGATCCAGAATCCATTTCCCTTAAAATATAACTAGAAACATTTATCAAAAGGGTCTCCACACTCTGGTGAGGGCGATAAGCCGACTGTAAAGGATCGAATAGACCATGTTCCAGCATAATAGTCTGAGAGTCTTGAAAACACAACTCTCTCTAAAATCTTGAACAAAAATGAAAGATTGCATACAGGACGATAACTTGTCAGTGATTCCTTATCCAATGAAGGTTTTTTCAGCAAAGGACGGATCAGACCTTTCTTTAAAGATAAGGGTACGGTAGCTTGCTCGATACTGAGGTTAACAATTTGAGAAATAATCGGGGCAAACGTGGGTGCGCAGTCCTTTAAGAGAATGGTTGGAACCGGATCCAATGGACAGGATTTAGGAGGCAATTTACGAAGAAGGAGAAGTATTTCTTCAGTAGTTGTATGCTGGAAGGTTTCCAGTGTGGAAGAGGTAACAGGTTCAGATTCAGGTAGTACAACATTACAATTGAAATTATCTCGGATTTTTTCAACTTTCGAATGAAAAAACTGACTAAAAGTTTCAGCCATGGCACAGCCATCGACATGTTTAGCCAATGGAGATGACTGTTTGCGGTTCAAAAGTCGATTGGCGACGTTGGAAAGCTTCTTATGATCATCTCCGCAGTTTTCGATGAGTCTGGTGTGATAGATGCGTTTGGCTCTGGACACAAGGTAGTTTACTCGGTCTCTCTGATCACAGAACAACTTTCTGTCTGTCTGCAGCTTTCCATTGTTGCGCCATCTCCTCTCAAGTCGCCGCCGCTCTTTTCTTGCTTCAGAGATACCATAGTCATACCAGGGACTGTACTGATGAGACTTCACTTTCCGAGTCTTGGCTGGTGCGTGAATGTCCAGTAACCTGCTAAGTTCTGAATTGTAGCGTTTCACAGCATCATCAACGTCGGCTGTTGACAAGGACAAAATGTTACTGTCAGACACGTCGTTGGCGAAATCAGTCCTGTTGATGCATTTTATGTTGCGAGATGAGAACGTAGCATCATTCCTCTCTGGCTTGTTCAAACGAAACAAGCAGGTTACGGCGGAATGGTCGGAGATGCCGGGAATAACTCGTGTGTTAGAAAATAGCAGTCTGTCAGATTGCCGTATCAAGATGACGTCGAGAATATGGCCATGATCATGTGTAGGTGTAGTCACCGACTGGCGGAGTCCATGGCCATCGACGAGGTCGTTGAACTTCTGCGTGTACTGGGATGAGAGCTTATCTAAGTGTATATTAAGATCTCCTGTGATTACGAGAGAAGATAACTTATACAACTTTTCATCTAACAAATCCGAGAACTCATCAATAAAAGATGAAAAAGAACGATATGCTGGTGGTCTGTACATAACTACAATCTCAAAACTAGTAGTGTTGTTAGAGACCACGGCTGACATAGATTCGAAACTTAAATGGTGATCTGATGGATTGATAACTACAGAGAGATTGTCCCTGTACAAGAACCCAACACCTCCACCACGCCTGGAGGCTCGGGGCTGGTGCAGAAATACAAAACCGGGTGGAGTGAGATCTGTGATGGCTGCATCATCTAATGGAGTCAGCCAAGTCTCAGTCACTGCAACTATATCAAACTTGTTATCAACAACAAAATCTTGAAAAATTGTTGACTTATTACAAAGAGATCGGGCATTGATTGTAAAGAATCTAAGATGGTCACTAAATTTGTCATAACCTCCTCTTTTCCCTCGATGTGTCTTCGACCTCCGACCGATACCCAGGGACAGAATACTCCTCCATACTTCTTTGTTTTCTTCACGCCATTTTGGGGATTTACTGCCACAGTTGTATGAGTGAAGAAGCTCACTAGAATATCGAACCCTAGAATTGCGTGTGCCAAAAGTTATAGAATCAGACACATCTTCAGAAGGGCCTGGATTCGGGTTAATATCCCCACATATAAGCAACTTTACACGATAAGTTGATACAGTATTGGAGTAGTACAGTATGGGGCTCCCAATGTACTTGCCCTTTGGTTGTACAGTAGAGCCATGGGACATACCAGGCTGGGTAGCACACATACGACAATAGGTCTGTGATAGGTCTGTGAGTGCTATTACACAAAAGAAGGGCAACAAATACAAAAGAATGCAATGCCAATGGTAACATTGTGTCAGTGAGAGTGAACCACACAGAATCAAGTGCAGTTAAGCCTATGCTATAGCAAGTATAAAATGGCTGTGGTTGTCTGCGCTGTATACACTGTAGCTGTACTGAAAAATCAATCCACTGTAAATGCGCAAAAACAGTACAAAATCACTACAATTTGTCCAGCAAGTGCTTGAAGACAAACATTCAAAGATAGAGTACAATACACACTCAATGAAAAACTTACAACAGGAGAAATAAGCGAAGAATTAAGAGCTCTGCTGGCGGGCAGCCACCGGGCGCGCGCAACCACCACCAAAAAAAAAAAAAAAAAATAATAATAATAATAATAAGCAAATCTTTAAACGCTTCACCTCATTCGCTCATCCTTCCCTCCCTCTCTCCCTCTTGCTCTCTCTTTACCTCTTTCTCCTAGTCTGCCTGCTTATTTCTCTCTCTACATCTCTTTCTCACTCCTTTATTTCTCATTTTCTCTGACCCTATCTTATTTCTCAAGGCCGTCTTTCGTCGTCCTCTGGGTTGTCGCAATGGCATACCCTGGCTTGCGGAAAGAACACAGTGTCCCACAGTGTGGTCAAAGTTTGTCCACATAGTCGGCTATGTGAAAACCGTGTCCCACAATGTGTTCACAGTGTGTCTACATAGTCGGCTATGTGAAAACAGTGCCCCACAGCGTGTTCACAGTGTGTCCACATAGTCGGCTATGTGAAAACAGTGTCCCACAGTGTGTTCACAGTGTGTCCACATAGTCGGCTATGTGAAAACAGTGTCCCACAGTGTGTTCACAGTGTGTCCATATAGTCGGCTATGTGAAAACAGTGCCCACAGTGTGCACAGTGTGTTTACATAGTCGACTATGTGAGCACAGTGGTCCACAGTGTGTTCACTGTGTGTCCACATAGTCGGTTATGTGAATACATCCAAGTCCCACAGTGTGTACACATTGTGTTCACGAAGGGTGCGTTTATCAACTCCTTTTTTTTCAGCAGAAACAGGTTTTCTAAACTGCTTTCATTGATTTTTTTTTTTTTTTTTAAAGATGATGAACGCAAAGCTGTTTTGATTATGGGGTTCGGAAAGCCTTATTGAAAACCACAAATTGTTGCTTTTCGAAACTGGTTTCAGCCAGAGACATGTTTCTATAAGCGAGATAAACGCAAAGCTGTTTCGAAACAGCTTTGTACTGCGCACGCTGTATTGTATTTAGATCCCTTCTCCTCGAGTCAAACGGCGCAATGCAGCTGTGCAGTGACAAGGCAAGTTTTCGTGTTGGCGATGAGTTGATACACGCGACTCATTTCGGAAGGCGTTTGCAAAGGGCTTTGGAAACGACTTTTGAAAGTAGGCGTGGAAAGCTCTTTCAAACTGGGGAAATATGATGAACACAACCTTAGTCGGCTATGTAAATAAGGGTGTCCATGTTAAAGTCGACTATGGGAACATAGTGTCCTACAGTGTGCACAGTGTGTCCACATAGTCGGCCATGTAAAACGCATAAGTTTGATAGTGTGAAGATGATTTTGAGTACACAATAGTTGACTGTAGGATAGATTTAAGAGGTATTTAACGAATGAAAAACATGCATGTCATAGTTTCAAACCAAAGAAAAGACCAATGAGAAGAATGTAGTTTGCAGAAACCATTTTTTTTTGGGGGGGGGGTGGGAGGAGAAAGGAACCATTTAAACATTCGTAGTAAGTACCAATCAGCATGAGTAAAATTAAAATATTTTGTTGTCTCCTGTTGACGTGACAATCCATTTTTCCCAATGGAATTACTGCTTTTTGTCGACATCCAGTTTTTGACACAATTTCTGACGGCAATGGAAGTGAAGCTGAATAAAGCAGAGCCCCCTTTAAACGAAAAAAAAATCTATCGTTAGAGCGTTGGAATTCAATTTGAGCAATCAGTTATTACCCTCTGAGCACTGATATGCGATAACAATCAAATTAAGTGATAGGCCTATTACTGGCGAGTGTAATGAGTCCCAAATGATCAAGGTCCTGTAGCACTATTATATCACTATACTAAGTATACAGTAATGGTGAGATGCCGATCGTGCGATGAACGGTGGTAACTTTCGATCGCTGTTTCCCATGTGCCGTAAAACTGGGCGTGTTCTCGCAGTCATTTGTGAACCTTTATCGTGAGGACATTTCCATTCATTTTGCTCCAGTCGCACATAAACACACATGTATATGTATATATATATATATATATATATATATATATATACACACATTTATCAAAAAAGTAACTAATTTCACATCAGCAACGAAAAGTAATCGAAAATGCCAACCACTTAATAAGTCAAAATTAATAGTGTCAACTGTCTTTCTCCACTATAAAGTGGTGAAAATCCAATAAAGTGTACGGATCAGCAATACTCTCTCTCTCTCTCTTTTTTTCTTGGTGGGGGGGGGGGGGGGGTTTCTATTTCTTGTCCGAGTCTTACCACATCTGCCGAGTCCATATCCCTGTCCTCAGTAAGATTCTTTTTTTATTTATTTTTTTTACAACTCACAGTGACACAATATCACGAATACACTTCGTAAAGTGGTGAGGAAATTATACTGGATAGTGATATAAAAAAAAATAAATGTTGAATCTATTCTGGCATTTCATTTCAATCCTCGAGTTCTTTGAGTGTCGATCGGTAGAAAAAAACCCATCTCATCGGACACACTGTCCACAGTCACCAGTACACGCACACACACACACACACACTCTCTCTCTCTCTCTTCATTTTGTGCGTACTGTTTTGAAAATTCTCGCCCTCCAGTTCCTTGCACTTACTGTTTAACCTTATAAAGTGCGTTTCCACATTATTTCCAAGATGGCTGTAATGAAATACAATCATACGCGCGCAAAACGGTTAACATTGGCGACACCTCTATCCTTTTTCCCATCTGATGTTTCTTTCAATCTAGGTCAGTAAATTTGATCATGACATGAAATATTACTTGGAATTGTACTTGGAATTGTAATTGGATTTGTACATGGCATGGAATTGCCCTAGCAATACACAGTTTGCTTATAGTATTACAGTCACCGACGGTAGTCTGTTTCAAAAGAACGGTCTTTGGCGATAGCAAGTCCCCTGAGACACTCGTTATTGTGTTTGAAGCTTATAGCATGCACTCCAATGAAAGATGCTTTGTCTTTTTTTTTTCTCTCGCTCTCGCTTTTCTAGACCTCGTACTTGAGATACGCATTAATCACTATTTGATATGGACAAAATGCTTGTGGACCTCATGTATACTTACGCGTCGTAAAAAGAGAGAGAGACAGATAAAAAACAGGGGAAAAGAGAGAGATGGAAAGAGTGTGTGTGTGTATGTGTGTGTGTGTGTGTGTGTGTGTGTTTGATGTAAAAGGGGGGAGAGACATATAGTGACGGGGAGATAGGGGAGGGAGGGGAAGAGAGAGATGTAGAGCGAAGTTTATGCACTATGTGCTGGGGAGTGCTCGGGCAATATTGTGAGCATCGTGCGCTTGTCATCTTGCACTCGCGACGGGTGCAGTGAAGTATAGCCAATTAGCCAAATGAAATTACAGCGAGAACGTATAGGTAGACTCCGCATTTGCATTCGGCTGTAATTACTTGCCTAAAATATCTTCGTACATAATCATCTCGTCCGAATAGCCATGCCGAAGAAAGCGCGAAATAATCCGAAACAAGCCGGCACGGTGCCTGTTGTGCATGTCCTTCGTTCCTGAGTGAATCTGGTCCACTGAGTAGTAGGTAACTTTAAATCAAGAACTATTATAGAAGTAATTAAAGATAACATGATATAGCAGGGTAAAACGCAGTATAGAATACGTCTTCATTACAAAATACCATATACTTTTTTTACCATGAAATACAGGGCCTAACGGTTAACCACAAAACAAACAAACAAACAAACAAACAAACAAAACAAACAAACGCTAAAAAAGGCACACAATCATTGCTGGCGGAATGAAAAGAGCAGCTATACCAGGAAGGTGTGAAGAAACTCTCCTCCCTGGTTATACCGCGGAATCTCAGTCCCTATTCTCATGGTTCTGCTGCTTCGACCAGCCCTCATAGGGTCTCCATCCAAAGTTTGAAGGTAACCACATAGTTGAAGGTGTACAGTCGACTTGTGTAGAGTATGGGGGAAAGGGATGAAGATAATCAAAAATATGTTTTAGTTGTGTTTGAGATGGAGCCTCAGGTTTCCAACTTTTTTTTGTGAGATAATGAGAAACCTCCTGTGAAATATAAAAGAGCATACAATTCTTAGAGGGAGTCAAAGTTTACTTGATGAAAATTGGATTTGAAATGGCCGAGATATTTTTCACTCTTTTTTCCTACTTTGTTTTGGATTTTTTTTTGTCTGTAACTCGACATTCAAGGCCATGTCAGAGTCGTCAAATCAACTCAGAGAAAACTAATCAATCATACACCACACATCTTAAGCACTCACGTAACACAAGCAGACGCACACACAAGCAAAAACACCAACAATAAACGCAAGAGGCGCCATTTCTCATGCACAAATAATGATGCTACTCCGAATCCACACACCTACGCAAAACATGTAGTTTAAAGATACTTGTATAGTATTAAACTCTAATTTTCAAAGCAACAACAAGAACAACGCACCGAAAACACTAGACAAGATGATTAAAGAGCGCACAATTTACACAGCTACACCGCGTTCGATGGCATTATGACCGCTTCTGCTTTGCATTATTTAGTGTGCTTGAAAGCAGCCGTGCGCACGTGTCTCAAACGCACGTGACTGTATACCTAGAAGTTTCTAGTCTTAATTTAGAGGGGTCTGAAGCCACCGGCTTTTTGGGTGCTTGATGAAAAATGATACATTTTTGTTCCTTGCCGTATACAAACCAATTCAAGTAAACAAGAAATAAAACATTCTGAATGACTATAAACCGTAGTAGTACGCTGCATGCATGGTTTGTGAACTGGCGTAATCTTCTCAGCAGGTATACACTAAAAACAACAACAAACAAACGAACAAAACAAAACAAAACACAACCCCAAAACACACACACACACACACACACACACACACACCAAAAAAAAAAAAAACTTTCTTTTTCTTATGATGTGATCAATGTGAATGTTCCACGAAAGATTACGGTCATTGACTACCCCAAACATTATGTTTCTCATTGCCAATGATGGAAATGCGAAAATTTCGAGCTTGTCATGTTCAAGTTGTAAGCGTTCGCGTGGTGTGTACAGTAATGCGCATTAGTTAGAAATTACAATAAGTTGACTCTCACATAACTATTTTGCCTAGAGGTTAATAAATGTCTCTTTCGCTTTGTTTTAATTTCTCGTGGACCGTTTGATGATAACAATGGTAAAAGAAATATAATCGGCATATTATTATGATGCTATTTCGCATTATACCAGGATGTCTATCACTGCAGAACTACCGACAAAGAGACATATATAGCGGAAATCGTTTCTCTGTTTACTGGCTAAACACATGATGTGGAAAACCTTACAAGTGTGAACAGTTAATCCTCTTTTCTTTCCATTTTTTTTTCTCTCTTTATATCAACTTTTATACCAAGGTGTTCATCACAAGCATTACAATCATGATTAAGTATTAAAAACAGGAATAATCATCATTAACCATGCTTGCTACCGTCAACAGCGTTTCAGTATCGTTTTCTGCACTACCACTAAAAATATTAGTATTACTATTTTGCGAACATAAGCATTACTGATTTGCTTATTTCTGTGAAGTTCATATATGTTTGATTGTCAGTTTTCTATTACTCGAAATGATACACTTCATTATGTTTAATTATGAATCTAAAAGTAATAAATTGTGTTTTATTGTTGCCACTGGATATTTTGTTCTGTTCAATCTGTGTTTGATTGCTTCTTGCAGGTCATAAACAAGCTGATGTACACGGGTAGTGCTGACCAGACAGTTCGTTGCTGGGTAACGGAGTTCGGTGATCTCACTCGCACCTACCAAGGTCATAAGCACACAGTACAAGCAGTGAAGTTCAGAGACGGCCTCGGTAAGATTTCCCCTACAGTATATTATATATATATATATATATATATATATATATATATATATATATATATATGTTGATAAGGTAGTCCACGTGTTGGCAAGATAAAAAGATAAGTAACAAAGCTGCAACTAAAGTTCATGCTGTATTCACCAACGGTTTATTTCTTCACACAAATTTTCGAGCGTCTCGCCGCCCTTTCTCAAGTGTTGATACTGAGAGTATCAGTATCAACACTTGAGAAAGGGCGGCGAGACGCTCGAAAATTTGTGTGAAGAAATAAACCGTTGGTGAATACAGCATGAACTTTGTTGCAGCTTTGTTACTTATATATATATATATATATATATATATATATATATATATATATCAGTATATATATATATATATATATATATATATATATATATATATATATAAATCTATTATACTATTTCACATACCTCCATCTATAGACATTCGAATCTTCTTCTTTTTTTCCAAAAAATCGATGAATAATTTTTATACAAAGGCGATCAATCAGTGAAAATAAACACAGTCATATGTCACATGAACAAGTCTATAACTAAACCAAGTTCGATTGGAGAAAATGTTAGAGATTTACTTGGAAGTTGATATATTGGGTGAAGGAACACAGCGTAACCCATTGACTTTTTGAGGCAGAGTTAATGTTAATGAATTTACGCGTACAAATATCTGCACGCATTGGGGCAATTATGGAGGGTTTTGTTTTGTTTTGTTTTGTTTTGTTTTTTGGCTTTGACCAATACAGCATGACAAACTATTGTTTGTAATAAAATTGAAAAAAAATATGATTGTACCACACTGATTACGAATTCACCCTTGTTTGCAACATTTACAGCTTTTCAGATATTTGTTGGTGCTTTTAAATTGTTCCCATTATACAGTCTTCCGGATATAAATGAAAGCACCAACATTTTCGTCATAATATTTGAAAATTTCGCACATTATCATTAGAAGGAGAAAAATATGCAGTTTTATTCACAGTGTATAAGCAGGTGTCATTTTTTCTAAACGTTTTGTATGCCATCTTTGGTACGCTCCTCCTACAGTTTACACAGCATGTGGTGATGGCCTGGCCAGAGTATACGACGCTAAATCGGGAGCGCTCAAGAGAACATTCAAAGGACATGAAGGAGCCGTCTATTCCATTTTGGTAATTATACCATTTCCCCTTTTTTGGTTTTTATTAAAAATATTTGTTGTTATGATTTCCTATTAAACCCATCTTTTATGCCTTGGAGGGGAAGAACCGACTAACAACGAATTTTTTTCAGACACACACATGAATGTGTATCTATTTTCATGTGTTTGCGTAATTTATGCATGCGTATGTACGCAAATACATATAAACACATCCATAATCCCATTTAAATCCTTTTAATTCCGAATTACATGTGTGGACAGCGAACATTTATAAGAATTCTCGTTTTATGCTTGTTTGTGCTGTTTTGGTTAAGGATCACGACGCATTGAAACGGAGCAGAATGTACATAAATTAACCAAATATTTAGATGCTTTCAAACCACCATCCAATATAATGAAGTCGATCACCGCTAATGTGATTGATACTTTTTCACAAAAGATGGTCAGTAATAATTAATTAGGAGAGAATGTGGAGGTCTCATACACCAATTTCTGTCTACAAACTTGGGTGGGATGTAGTATGGAATATTGAAGCATTGAGCGAGACATACCATATCGGCATTGTTGCACTTTAATTCGTGTGTTTGCTTCAACCATGGATGAGATCTACGGTAGACGAACAATGTGCATAGAGGCCCTGTGTTGGGAAGAGATCTGTAATAAATGCAAGTTATGTTAAGTGCGGTTACCAAAGCGACAAGTAAACTATTCAGAATTGATTAGCCGTTGCTTGTGCAATGCCATATCGTGTAGTTCGGTTGTATTTGTTTTTTGTTTTTTGTTTTTTTTTCAGGCAACGAATAACATCATAGCCTATTAAGTGCGTGTGCGATACATTAGCGCAGGTCTTTGTGTTTGTGTATATGTATACCAATGTGAAATATCGTGAAAGGTAAGACAATTAAAGTACGGCCAATGTCGGTTGCTGCACATAGCGGTGTTCCATTCTAATTATTGCGAAAAAAAGACAGTACGTCTGCATGCCCCAGTAAAGAGATCAATAGAAAAGTGCTGGAACTGCTTTGGCTTGTTGTTGTTTTCGAACAACTTCGAATGTATGACTGCATTTGTGACGTTATTAGAGCTTACAAAGTCAGGTAAATTGAAAGAAAGAATCAACAAACATATGAAGTATGAAGAATTAGAATGCAAAAACAGACGTTTCATTTTTTTTTTCTTAAAGTAAGGTCATCATGAAATAGAGTAATGATTTATATATGTGACCGTGCACCTCAAAACGAACATAAAGTCGCACACACTGATTTTGCGTGACGACTGAAAATAAGTGAAATGGGTCAACCTAGCCGAACTTGACTTTTTCATATTTTCTGAAAGAGCGGGTCTTCTTTTACATTATGCTAAAATTTGGTATCATAAAACGGGCAGGAAAGTGTGTTTTTTTAGCAGTTTATTTCGAACATTTTTGGCAGAATAGTGTGATTAGGTGCGTCTTACGAATCCCCTTTTCATTTCTGAAAAACCTTGTCCACACTCTTCACTTTCAACTCTAATAACTTTTGAAAGGATAGTGCTACTGCTTTCAAAGCTGGCATTAATTATGGACAGAATGTGTTAATGAGGCATGCTAAATTTCAGTTTAATCTGATAATCCCTTCATTGTTGTTACTCTGGTGGTTTACTTCCTGTTTTTTGTCCCATTCATCGCACAGCCAGCACGGTTTGGTAAAGATTAAGCGCTTGAATAGACACTGTACTTCAGAGCCTCTTTTCTCAGTTCACACTTTTCCTGAGTTTGTGCTTTCTTTCCAATATTTAGATGGGTTAGGAGAGTCCATTTGATCTGAGTTATACATCATTTTAAAGCTTAAAGTCTGCTCTTTCAGAATATGGTCTTAACTAAAAATTCATATCTGGCGACTTTTTGTTTGTTTTGAGGTGCACTGTCACATATATAATTTTCAATGAACCGCATTCCTTACAAAAGAAAACAATTTTTTGAAGACATCATTTAATTCAAACTGATTTTGATTATTTGTCTTTCTGCAGATTACATCTAAAATATCTGAAATTGATATTAAGAGGTATATCTGTTTATGCATTTAAACTCTTCATAGTATATAGACATATCTAATAATGATGATGATGATAATAATAATACATACAAATACATACATACATACATGCATACATACATACATTCATATAATAATATTTCTACACAGGACAATGACAGCAATAGAGAGAAATTAATAATTCCTTCTTCTTTTTCTGCACCAACACGTCATCCTCCTACTTTATCAAGAACAAGGGTTGTCTCGGTTTTATATAGTAATGCAGCTATTGAAAAGAGATTTAGTTGCACGTCACCTTCGTAGCATGGAAATTAATCGGGCTTAATTTGCTGGCTTCATTACAAAGGATGCGATATGAAAGTACGTCAACCTTCCACTACTACCGGTCGTTCATATGATTATGGCTAAATATAGCTCAACATCTCATTTTAGGTGCCCCCGATGTTTAGGTCTACTGCAGTCAACACTATTTTCGTTGTTTTGATTTTTAATGTTTTTTTTTGTGAAATTGATGGGTGGCCTTTCTTTTTTTTAGCCCTGTCTATCGAAAATCAACATACATAATGCAAATGACCATACATACAAACGAGGACATTCGATTCCTCTCTCTCTCGTATTCTTATACAAAACATCTACGTTGGGCGGAGACAACATCTCGTAAAATTGAGACCTTGGGTCACAGACGACAATTAGGCAGGGCAATAGTTGACAAATTTCTTTATGTCTCATGATTCTACAATAAAAAAATAGAAGAACAAACCGTAGTTATTCTGAACAGTTGACATATAAACACACTCGCACTCGTACGAACAAAGATACACGCGCAATAGAAGAATCCATGAAAACACCTGTTTGCAAACAAACACATAAGAAGTAGGGACGCCGGATGTACTGTTGAAATGCAAATCTTCGTCTTACCAAGGAGGTGTAAGAGTTGGAGTTCCAACTAGCTGTAATTATTCAAACAGTTGTCAGTTTTCTATTTATGTACAAAAGAATATCACAGGTGCATTTGTGCCTTTGATGATTGATGTTCGACGCCGTCGTCTTGCTGAGAAATCTGAAGATTCATTTTGAACGTTAACATAATGTTGGCCATATTTTGCTTATTTATTTATTAAATGAAATGAAATTTCACTTAATGATAAAACATGTAAAACAAAAGTCATCCCGTCCAGAAATGTGTGCAAAAGTGTTAATCAGAGCTGTATCATGTGAAAATGTTTAAAACTGTACCATTCTGGAAAGCCGGTTTTATCATTTTCCACTTAATTTCCACAAATAAAACTAATACGGAATAATCTTCAAGTATTCTTTATTGATAGATATACCAGATTAGTGCCCGGGTATGCCCAGTCGAGTTATTTTTACCTTTATTTCAGCATTTTTTGCGCAATTTCTATTCGCGCATCCTCGTGTCTGTACCACTTACCTTTTATAAGAAGGGATAGCGAAAAGTAATTACCATTGCAAAGACATATCTTTCTTTAGAAAGTGGCTGGTGATTATGCAATAAGACACGAGTCAATTGTCTTCCTATCTGCGTGGCAGATCCTGTTTGGCACATGCTTCAAATATTTTTGAGCGGCAGCATCGAACATCCAACAAAGGAAATTAGACGGTTGTGACTCCATTCTTGAACCTCCTTGGTCTTATACATAAGTTCTCAACTTGCAGTATTTATATAGGCCTAATTAACACACCCAAGCACACACACGTACACACAAGCACACACAAACATACACTCAGGGCGGTGAGTTGGCTCAGTCGGTAGCGCGTCTGCCTCACGATCACGCGGCCCGGGTTCGAACCCGAGTCTGGACAGCAATGTTGTGTGTAAACATACCGTCCCCTCTAGCAAGAGGCAAAACACTCTGTCCCTCGGATAGGACATAAAATGGAGGTCCCGTGTATGAGAGAGTCACAGCTCATGCACGTAAAAGATCCCGTTTCATTCATTCATCGCAAAGAGCAGGGTGTTTAACCCGGTGAAGTGGTCCTACCCCACAACCAACTGGACCCCATGGAAGACCAGCTTAGTGTAGCTGAATATGGGCTATCCAGCCATCTTCACAGATGGAAAAGGAACAACAACAACAACTCATACACACACGCACACACTCACACATATATACACCAGCATCTGTGCATCTTTTGTACATTCAGCTTAATTCCTCATTTTCTCAGAAAAAAAAAAATGCCCTTCAGGTTATTAACGTGGTCCTGTATCGAACAAAATGTGTATTTCTTGTCTCAGTCGTGGGTGCCATCAAATGGAAAACCTATAACAGTTTTTTGTTTGGTTGTTTGTTTTTTAGTGGTGTGGTTGCTCGATGAATATGACATCGAGTCAACTTTTTTCGTTTTCATTGTTACTATTTTAAATTGAATGACAAATCAAATAGTGCATGACTGCATATCAAACGCCATTTTGAACGCATCGGCATAATCAGATCCGGAACTGCCTCCCCCATCCCCAACACACACACACACACACACACACACACACACACACACACACACACACACACACACACACACACACACACACACACACACACACACACACACACCACACACACACACACACATACACACTCACTCACACACCATAAAACACGATTCTACAAGTCCATGCTTGTATTGTATCATTCCTTCACTCACAATGGCTGACTTTTACAGAAAAATATGGCCTTTCTTCTATATACGCTGGATATGATGTCATTAGTTATGCTCACCCTTCACTAGCGCCTGCACTGTGCGTCTATTGACTCAGCAGTCTGCGCACTGGATCAATGTAGCCCAATCCATTTTTTTTTTCTTTCGTTATTGAAATGTCAGGCTATTGTTCGTGTGAAATGGATGGCTAGGCATTTGTTTAGTACATCATACGGGTGTCCTGCCAATTGTGCTCCGTCCCAGCATTATCATTATTATTTCATTTTTTCTCTTCACTTTATCATCGATGTCATTGCTTTTATTTGCGATTCTCATTTAGAATGAATATGATATAATACACAAAATAAATGAGTAGTACTTGCAGTCTGAGCGTTATTGACTGCAGTCAGTGTTCATGACCGTGAATGATAAGCGAACCTAGCAACCGCCATTATGTAAGCATACAAGTGAAACAGTCGTTTCGTGGTTTTAAGCGCCATGACATTGTGCTTTTTTATAGTTTGTGCGGCTAGAGCGCTGTCTGCTTGCATGATCAGAAGGGTGCTCCACCCGTTTGGGAAACGGCACGTTGACAATGTCACATTGACAATCACTCTCTTGAACCGATCACCGGGAGACTGGTAGATGGTAATGCCCAGTTTGTGCACTTCGCCATAATAATCATCATAAAAGGCGCCGCGGAACCACTGGGTCGGGGGGGGGGGGGGGCTGCAGCTCCCCCACACCCTTACACTTGGCTCTTGTAAAAAAAGCAAAGCAAAACAAAACAAAACAAAACAAATCGATTACAATGAAACCCATCACTTTCCAAGGGTCGGGGGGGGGGGGGGGGGGAGGGGTGGGGGGGGGGGGCGAGGGGGTCAGCGGGGAGGAAGTACCATTCATCTTTGACCTAATTACAAACACTATCCTTTCAAACAATCCCCCCCCCACACACACAATGAAAAACGTTCTGCGGCCCCTGTATTACATCACACAAAGTGACAATATCGTTACATGTCTTACAGCTGATAACCTGTCTATTACTGTTGTCATTACATCTTTCATCATTTCTGTATTTCTCTGTAATTTTGAATCCTCAGCTCCTTGACGGGAAACTTCTCACAGCGTCGTTCGACGGAACCGTCAACTTGTACGACTGCGCAGACATCAAGGACGAAATAACTAGCTTCGGGGATGACGAAGAGGAGAAGGAAAAGAAGAGGAAAGAGAAGGAGGAGAAGAAGAAGAAGGAGAAGGAGAGAAAAGAGAAAGCAAAGCTTGAAAAGGAGAAAGCGAAACAAGCGAAATTGGAGGCTAAGAAAGCCCTTGAGAAGCAGAAGGAGGAGGTTGCTAGGAAACTGAAGGAGAAAAGGGAGGCGGACAAAAGAAAGAAAGAGGAGGAGGAGAACAACAAGGCCGACAAGGACAGCCTACCCGAGAAGAACGACTTCGAAGGAAACGAGAAAAGTGACGACGTCGAGATGTCCGAGGAGAAGAAAGACAGCGAGAAGGACGACGCGGAAAACGATGACGAGAAGCTCATGAGAGAAATCGAACAAATGGACACGTCATGAATAAACATACACGTCACAATGTTATGAATCCCTTTTGATTGGTTTATTGATTCACGCTGACGAGGGTTTTTCTCGATAGTATCTGGTTTATTCTTAATACTCTTGAAATGTTTGCAAAAGATCAAGACATACTTTATGTCGCAATCCAAAGTCTCTGCCTTCTTTTTATCATAATATTAGGGAGAAAAAGAAAAACGCCTAACCGATATCAGATAAACGGGTGTACGTTGCGAGATCGACACCTACGAGTATACAGCCCACGAATCATTCAAAGCAAGAGTTATACTGCCCATGAGTCATAACGCACACGGGTTATACCCAAGTCGTGAACGGGTCTGTTCTACTTTAAATTGTGTCTTGCTGGTGGGGCGGTATGATTCTTTGGATGACCCCAAATAAACTGCCCTGCCGATAAACGGTGAGACAAAACAAAATATGAATCAGAACTTACTTTATGATAAATGAATACAGAGCACAGATGTTATGTGTTTAGCGTTCTAGAAAAATATACGAATCTTTCATTTGATATGAAAAGCATTAATTGAATCTTAGTATCTGCCAATTATCGTTGCAAATTCAGACAAAACAATACATATGTGCAACTTTCTTTGCTTGATAGATTTTAAGCAGGGTAAAGAGAACCTTCAACATGGTAGCTATGATCATGAATGGTTTATTTGCTTTCATTGTGAAAAACAAAGCAAACACAAATCTTGCAAGCACATCCAGATTACCTTTTCAGGCATTCGAAATTCGCTGTTATCTCTTCACAATACAAACGCAAGCCACATTTTGTTGACGTAAGCCTTGACGTGGAGAGAGATATTAATAATATTTCGATGTCATATTCGAATCTGCCATTCATTGATGCTTTGTTAGATCTGCCCCGACTACAAGCTGATTCAATACAGACATATGGTGTTTAGTTATTGCTCCATTGAAGGCAACTGTGCTACTGTGAGCAAGAAATGCTTGTTTCATTAGTGCAATAACCAAAGTGTTGCAAAAAGTCTTTAAGCGCGTGTTACAAAAATACTACAATCATATGATAATAAGAAAGTAAAAATAGCCTCTGATAGGCAAAACATAACGATCCATCTTGTATTAGATATACCCGTTCGTCAATATCAGGGAATGTAATTGATAAAGTAAAACAGACATAAAACCCAAAAGTCGAAAAAGTGATCTGCAATAATACACCGATCATGTGACATATGTTGTTTTTATCAGGAACCTGATTGTGTATTATTGGCATCTTTAGCTACACTTGGTCCACGATCTTTATGAACACTATAATATTTTGTAGCATTTTTAAAGAATTTAGATTTCATAAAACTAATATTTAGATGAAGAATATCTATGTACAAGCTCTTTCTGCGTGAAAAGTGCAATATTTGAATGTTTTGTTCAAAACCCATGTGGATATGATAAGTGTACATAATTATGTATCATAGAAAATTATGTAATCTTTTTTATTACAGATTTATTTTATTCGGAAGTAAGAAACATCATTCTTGCAGACAAACTTACAAATAGGATCAAGCAGGGCAGTGCCGTTTGTGATTGTTGAAGCTATATATTTTTAAAAAGAGCATTGAAATTGACTGTATGATTGCACGTATCTATGGATTTGTTTAGTTGATTAACTGGAAAAGTATGATATTATCACCTTTTTCGTAGCGCGTCCAAAGGAAGCATCATACTTGTAAGCACTCTGGGATGCTTTAGTCTCAAGATCTTCACACTGCATAATGTATTATCAATATGTATTGCTAAACCTTTTATGTGTGAACGACCTTGGATATTGTTTATAATTATTATTTGGGGTTTTCTGTACCAATCGGCACTCAAAAGACAAGGTTTAGTTCGTCCATCGTATTTCTCAGAAGAAAATTTCATCAATTTGACCACCATCTGACCAAACCTGATTCGATGAAATATTGATGACTGTAAAAATGCGGATTCGATGTCTTTGAATAATTAATTAGTTCACAGAAAGAAGCGTCCTTTTCTATATTATTTCTTGTCAAACCCTCAAACGACAAGCTTAAGGAAAATACACATTTCAAAGTCAGATGCCATTGTACCCCCACTCCCCCCGAAAAAAGACACACTTAAAGGTATCACTATTTAAAGGATGTTATTAACGACCAGAAAGCTAGTCTGAGCAACTCCAATTATTGAAATCATTGCGTTTTTAAGAACAATTTAAAACTTGCATTAATACACTTGTTTCCTTGAGTTCAGCATACACTTAACTTGCATTGATGAACTTGTTTCCTGAGTTCAACATGCACTTATCCAGCTTTCTTATGTTCGAGGTGGTCTAAATTTGTTTCATGTATCAGAAAATATACGAATTAATGAATCATCTGACTTTCTGCTCTTTCGAAATGTCACTTTATACGGCAATTGGTAAATTCATTACGTTTGGAACATTCTGGCAAAATCGATCCTCATTTTCATTCCCGCAATTATCATTTTGCTGTGGCAATATTGAATGTTATTTGATGCAAAAGGTGTTTTCGTTATTGGTGGAGAATATTTGTCAAGCACACACCGCGTAACACAATTATTACCATTGTGAAATTATTCAAAAAGCTGCCTTAGAGTGTGCCAGGGACAGTGACCAATATACATCCATATATGAAAAGCACCTCGACCTCCTGTTCAGTAATAAAGGCACAAAACCGTCCACAATTCTTACGACTTGGATTGTGTATTCACAGATTGATCTTAAGTTTCCTTTATACTGTCTATTTCAGATTCTGCGTTATACAATGTAACAAGATTCACGAGAACAAGATACACGATATAAAGATGTTGATAATTACGAATAAAAGAAGGCCGATATTGATTAAAATGCCACTAAATCTTTTGATCAAGTTTCTTGTCTGTCGAAAGCACTCTGAAACTTGATTTTGTAAAGATCATTAGCTTGTTTCCACTTTTGATATCTTTAATTTCCAAATAAATGGAGTTTAGAAAACACTATGTGAGCTGTATTTAGCTTTACCGATGTCCTTCAACAAGAATATCTATATGGTATATACAATACATAAAGTAAAAAAAAAAAAAAAAACACGTTAAAGTTGAACGGAATGTCATAGGCAGCGGCTATTGGTGTACGAGTTTAAATTCAAAACTTAAATGTGAAACTACGTAATGTGCCTCTATGATAAAAGTGTTAAGTTCCACGACTTGGCTCTTTACTCGAATTTATGTGAGTGGATTCCAGGATAACATCATAATGATTATACATTTAAAAGCGCTTTCACTCTGAACAGGGACACGGACACATTTGGAAAAGAAAAACACGTTTAATCATGATATATCTTTGATATTGAATGTCTTGTTACACCAATTGTGCCTGACAGTGGTTTTGACTAACCATCATGAGATACAGACATACCAGTGTGGTCTGTTTTCTGATCCGCCATATACACCCATCAATATAATGAAAAACGTCGGAAGACTTACGTGGAAGCATACTTAAGAGCGTAAACAAGTAAAAAGAAATAATATGTATCATTTATGTATTGACATTTTATCTACTACTAACAAGTATTAAGTGGTCATATGAACCTAAAAACATTTGGAATGCAAAGTACATGTAGTTATCTTTGAGTGTGAAATCTACATAGCGTATACCGATCATTATCAAACAACGACTGCAAAAATATGTTCACAAAGAGGATTAACATTTGGTTATTAAAGTGGAAAGATTGTCTGATTGTATGTGGCATTCGTTCAATATATTGTACCCTACTTGATCATTCATCAATGAGAGTACAATGGTAGAACAAAATAATATTTTTTCTCCATGTTTGAAAGTGAATGGATTGACTTCAATTTGTACCTGTCACGATGAAGTCCAAGCTCAAAGACCGCAATAATTTAAAATCAAAGTTGCCTTGTGTCTCAGTGCATATAATCTACTGATGCTCTATAATTTCTGTGAGATATTAACTTTGTAACATTGTGCAGAAGATGACAAGCTAAGTAAAGTCGAGGGCTGGAGTGAATGGAGAACGATTTCATTCAATAACGATGTGTTTATTTGAGCTTTTCTATAACTCTCTCTCCCTCTTTGGCTTGGTCATAATATGAGTTGTTAAACCATTGATATAAAACATGAGGTCACAAATCCAGATATGTGAACGATTCTAATTCCTTTGTAGTTCTGTACTTGACTTTTATTTCATGCATATGATTTATTTAGTACAACAGGCTCGATGGTGGTGAATGCAGTACAGTGGGTGGTGGCTTGTAAAGGATGGCATAGCTTTGGTTGAGATGGGACGTGAATATGTTTCTAACTTGTTATTGTGAGTAATGAGAAACTTCATATGAAATAATGTATATTAGAGGATGTGGTTCTAAGAGGGATTCAAAGTTTATTAGGTGAAAATTTGATAGAACAGAGGGATCCTGATACAAGTTGGAATCCACCGTTTATCAGGATCTCTTTGTTTTACTTTGGTTTTTTTTTTGTTATCTCAGTCATTCCAAACCGATTTCCATCAATTTTAAATTATTGTTAGAATTGTACGCTCAGCATGCTCTGTAACATTTCACAAGTGGTGTCTTAGTATCTTGCAAAAAGTTTAAAGCTCAGTCCCCATCACAACCAACACTATACCATCCCTTTAAATTCGTCTGCATTAAATGTTCCCTTTTTCGTGTCTTTCTCTTTGTCTCTTTCTTTTGTTTCTAGGTCAGAATTTAATGATCTGTCACTTTTAACTTCAGTAAACGCCACAACACAGACAAAAGAAATTCGGGTACATAATGCATGAAGGCAAACGCGAATGTCGGTCTCAATATACGTGTTCTCTGCTCGCACATTTGCCTTTTACTTTCTTTTACTTAAAGGATACATTAAGGCTATACATATTTTTTTTTTTATTCAGCGCCTCCGATCAAATCAGCTTTAAATAGTTTCTCTCGAATTACATCGAAAAAAAAAAATGCATTTCAATTCATATCCGCAAATCCCAAAGAAAAATGCATGAAATAACAAAATATGATACATAATGTCCAGCTTGGATATACAAAACATCGTTTTTTTTTTTTATAAAAACAGAATTTCCGTGAATGGGTATTTTCCTATAATCAAAGAAAGAAAGAAAGAAAGAAAGAAAGAAACAAACAAACGACAAACTGACTTCCTACAAACACACACACATAAATATTACACACGTTCACACAAAAGTTCAGTTAGACGGAGTGTGATATTGTCGGAAAATAAAGATAGCTTTGCTGTTTAAATTGTGTTTTTCCCGTAATTGCTATGAAGAGACAAAACTTAATTCTTCAAGAGAAAGATAGGTAAGAGAGGGAGAGAGAGTGAGAGGGAGGGAGAGAAGGGGGGGGGGGGTGATGATGTCAACAACTCCGTCACACAGATTTGCCAATCTAGTTCTCTATTTTTTTTATGTTTTCATACAAAGGAACACAATATCATGGTAGAATTACCCTTTTAAAGAATAATTGCAGTGGTAACACCGATTTGGCTTTCTTACACAATCTACATAAAATCATGATTCCATTAAAGCCCATGTCAATTGTTAGTTATTGCATGAAGTATTTTTGTTTATATATCATTGATGATACAGTATAAACGTCGAGGGAAAAGGTTTGTTATAAATATGCAACATATACACAGTAAGGGGAACGCAATTGGTGATTTTAAGTTCCATGCCAGTGGTGGCGCTATAGTGATTTCTCCCAAGCAATTACATTAAACCCACCTCCAACAGAGACTGTTAGAACATAATCATCATTATCGATCCCCAACATTTGTTTTGGTGGCCCAAGAATAGCACCATAGTAAAATCATATGATATAGTTTGAGGAGAAACAGAAATAAACGTTATCACTAATTATCATTCAATTCTTGTTCAGCTTCGTTTTATCAATTGAAATTCAACAATGACATCTGAAAGACAATGCATGACTGCATTCTCACACAGTCGTAAAAAGGGAGTCCGAAAAGAAATTTTGAGGGGTATTTGTATTGTTGTATTATACAATTCTGCTTCAGAGCAAATAACAGTTGTAAAAACTGGGGAAGTAATAAGGTTTAATTGCTGAATTATGGTAAACGAAGGAACAGCTTAGTGCTGCTCAACTTAGTGGTCGCCTGGATGAAAGGTTAAAGAGATGATACAATGGTGGAGTGGAGAATTGGGCTTTTAATTTTTGCAAGATATCAAGAAACCACTTATGAAATAGTACCATTTAGAGGAATTCAAAGTTTATTTGATGAAAACAAAAGTCAAACAAAGCGATCGTAATAGAATTTGGGTCCCATCTTTTATCAGGATGCTCTGTTTTGGGTATCTCAGCCCTTTGAATAACCAATTTTCATAAAATAAACGTTGAATCCCTTCTGGAATAACATGCTCTTTGGAAGCTGTGAACATGATGCATTTTTTTTTAATGCTTGAAAATTAATGATTAAACATAATGATCTAGTCTATAATGATTGTATTGCAAAGTTATAAAGTTTCAACTACAATTGCTGTTACGCCCCTCTCCCCTAAAAAACCCCAACAACAACAACAACAAACAAAAACGGTGGTTTGATTGTTCGCTTAAAAATTTCTATGTAAAACTTTATCTACAAGATACCAAAAAGGATACAGACATTAGGTACAAAAGGACAAAGTCCCGAAACTGTTGACGCTGTTGTGCTGCTGCCATTTCTCCTTTCCTGTATTTTTTTTTGAGGGGGGGGGGGGGGGGGGGACATTGACTGTGTGATTCCTCAAATCTTGTGTCAGATGCTTTTACATTGAACTGTCAACTGGCTGGACACTTTGAACATCTTTTGGCCATTTGGTTGTGGAGTAATTTTGGTATGATTTTCATACAAGTTTGGGCTGTCTTAGCACAGTGCATAAAGCAGAGACAGTTGGAGGGATAGTTGCTGTTTGTCAAACAACATTGACAAGACCACCAGCAATAGATGGATTTCTTCTTGGATAAGAAAGCAATAAGTAAACAATAAGTAGCAATCAATGGCAATACATCTAATCAACACTCTGCTGCGCAAAAGTAGTGAGATTATGCAAAGCACTATCAGTGGGTGGAAACCAACGTCCAATATACAAGTTTATTCTCAATACACCAAAATATTCTTTATCACCTCATGGTATGCGGAGATTTCCATACACTGTCAACCGAATATAGTAGGATTGTTGATATTGGTAATTAACATCATTAACTCTTTATGTGCCATGTTCGCACGGCCAACTTTGCATTCGCATATTCCGCTCAAACGCACTAATCCGCTTAAAATGATCGATAAATCGCCTAATCCCGCGGTACAATGAAAGCTTTTCTCACGCTTTTGTTCCTTTTGCATACAGGTAGCATTCTACGTGGTGATTGACTATCAAGTGGTGTTAACAACTAAATATGCGTGTAAATTCTAAGTTTCTCTCACGGTTTTATGTGCGAAAATCATGCCTTTACAGTAATGTAGCAACTTGTCATTAAAAAGATAAATAGAAATAGATTAGTCACACAATTTATATCAAAGCAAAGCTTGGCATTCCTCATCAACTTTGCTCACTATTATGTCCAGCTTAACAGAAATTTGTAGAAGTTATATAGATTGGAAAAAAATTCTTTCTCAAAGCATGACTATCTTCGTTTCTCAGAATATGTTTAACGTGGCTACAGGGGGTTTCCACCATGGCAAATAAAGTTAATCATTAAAATCACTGTGCATCAAATGCACTCATCACTGAGACATTTTTTTTTTCCGTGGGGATTTCCGTGTTTGCTAGCCACCACTCCCATGATGGTATGCATCTAACGCTCTGCAACACCATTCTTCATGGACTAGCGTTGTTTGTCGACAGGGTATCTAGCAGAGAGGAAAGGTATGTTCATGACTGCAAAATTTATACATGTATCTGATTTTTTATTTTTCCCCAATGTTCTTCTCATGTTCTGAGGAATGTCGACGTGTTCCGTCTTATATGAGCAGTGAGTTACCTTTATTTGTTTTAAGACCACTGCAATCCACAATGTTTTGTTACTCATCAGGTGTATGTGCTTTCCGTTTGTACTTTTGCCCCTAAAGCCATGTGTGGAAGTGATATATGTATGAAATAAATTCCATGAATTTTCCAATCTAATGAAGAGGCAGTTTGATATCGTAATATTCTACAGGGGCGGATCAAGGAATTTCGTAAAGCGGGTCGCAAAGAATATTTTTGGTGTTACTTCCGGGTTTCATCTAGTTTCTCATATTATTTCTACTTTTTAAGAATAAAGAGGGGGCACGTACATGCGCTCCCCTGTGGATCCGCCACTGCCTTATCCCCCCTTTGGTAGTGAAACAGAAACCAGGAATACAAGCGTGGACAGCGATAAATCGGCTGAATTGAGTGAGGAAATATGTCAGAAATAAGAAAGGGATAGCTTTGTTGGCTTTTGTTAAAAAGTGATATATTATTTTGTAGAAATTTAAATGCAAGACAGGAGAGAAAATTAGGTCAGTAATTCACTTTGCGTTACTTACAGAATATGATAACAAAGAACTAGATTTGAGAAGTTGTTAATGCTGACAAATTAGGTGATCCGAGGTATACCGAAATAAAATGTTTTCAGCCCCGACCGTGATTCAGATGACCCTATCAGTTACACCTGCGATTGAGGGCAAATGGCCATGTGATTTCTGATATTCTCATCAAAGAAAAGAGAAACGAGCCTGTTATCAACCTTACGAATTTAAAATTGTCAGGCCATGTTAACCTATTACAGAAGAAGTGCCTTCATCTTAGTCAGGAGATGGCCACGCGAGCTTTCACCTTAATTCACTCAGAACACCTTCTGATCCAATATTCCAAAACCGGGAGTAATGGATATACATGTATTTGAATTACATAAACTTTCCATTTGTACATTTATATTTGATTTGTCAAAGGGTAATATGTCACATGATCAAGTAGAATATTGTCAAAATATTCAACATTCTTACTCAACAAGAGGCAAAAAAGATGGCTTGCTTTATTTACCAAAATGTAAAACTATGTAAGGTCAACTCTCACTTTCTTATATATTTCTTTTTTGATTTAATTTCATTTCATTTCGATTTTTTTTTTTTGTTCATTATGTAACACGTGTTAAAGGACAAACACTTACTAGCACCTGTGCTATCCCTTGGTTATTTTAACAACCTTATTGTCTGCATTATTACCACTTAATATGTTAAATGAAGCTCTTTTCTGAAAGATATTTTTAAATTATTTAATCAATAATTTATACATTTATAATCGATGCCTTTTACATTGCTAAGTCAGTTATGTGTGCTATGTATTTATGTTGATGTTAACACAAAAGTGTAGTGTTAAATTACTATTATGTATTCAAACTTTCTTGTACATAATATGTTGCACATAAACTCAAACTCTAACTCAAACTCAAACATGGTTTATGACATTGTGTGTATAAATTATGGAGGCAATACTTCACGTCTTTACCAAGATAGAGGACGACATATTTTTTCCCTACTTAGCACAGCCAATATCGTGTCTGGAGGAAAAGTACTTATTTCATAGCATGATCCAGAAAACACGCTCTATATTAATTGGACAAAACATGGTCCTTGTAGTGCATATACTAACCACAATACAAAATAAAGAATAATTGATCTTTGAACCTCATTTGTATAGGCAAGATGGCGTCTGAAAATAGGAGTAATTCTATGAAATATTTCTTGTAAAATGATCTATGTGTGTATTGTGCAAAATATGGGGGCTGATACCGCAGAATGTAGTATATTTGACCTTTGACCCCACTTTGTACAGTCAAAATGGCATCTGAGCAAAACGTTGTTATTTTATGAAATAATTCTTGCAACATAGTCAACATGCTGCAAAATATGGGACATACGACATGCATTCATCAGAATAAAACATTTATAATCTTTCACCCCAATTCACATATCCAATATTTTACCATAAGTGTAGAGATGAATTTTAAGAACATGAATGGATAGAGATTAACATGAACTACCTTTAATTGATGAAATATGGATGAGAACAAGATTTAAGAAAATGACGTCATACTGACATCACTGCTGACTGATCACAATGATATATTAGATATGTAGTCCTTGGAACATGCTATACATAATTATGGTATAAGTTTGCAACTGACAGTCGAAGGACTTTTTGAATTAACCTGAAAACAAGATTTGAGAAGAAAGAATGAGAGAAGAAAGAATGAGAGAAGAAGAATAGCGAATAAGTATGGACACAAAAGGTGATTCGAGGGGATGTTCGGATCACCTAATCAGAAAAGTCTATAATCAGTAAACGCAGGTGTGCGTTTTATTTGTAAGCAGCAGAGCATTTTCTTGAAACATCACTGCTCCTTTATTCAGTTTTAAGTTTATGAGTCTCTACAATGGAATAATCAACCTTGCAATGCATACTTTGTTTGTCGTCAGTAGCCCTTTGAACCTTAAACTTATGAGACACAGAATATTGTTTGAGCATATTTACTTAATGCCCTAAATAAAACGGGATTATACTCGAAGTATATTTGCGATTATAGTCCACAAATTCTTTTTCCTGACTCAGTTGGTGTTCTGCACTCTTGAGCATTTTCGTAACCCTTCGGTAAAGAATTACGAACCAAGGTCCACAGTCTGCGAAACCAGTTCCCATAGGCACGATTATATAGAGTGCAATTCTGGACCAGCTAAAAGGCAGTCTGTGAAGAAAGAGTTTAATTTAATCAGTATAAAAATGAAAAATTGAACAAATCGGATAAGAAATATCATCCTGAAGCGTCGATATTTTCAAGAAAAGAAAAAAACATTTCAACAGTCATTATCATTATTATTGTTATTATTATTATTATTATTATCATTATTATCATTAGTATTATTATTTATTCGTCATTTGCAAAACAATACAAGTGATAGCAGAGAAACAAAAAATAAAAAAAAACAAACAAACAAACGAAACACAAGAAAACAAAGTGTCAGGCTTTCCCTGTTGAGCTTCCCTAGGGAGCCGGGTTGGAAAAAAGCAATCAAAATCACTATGACCCTTGGGCCTCTCCGACCAACTTAAGGAAGCACATCATGGAGTAGTTGAAAATAAGAGAAAAGAAATAATACAATTTTCAATTGAGCGTATACACCAGATGGAATATTCTACATACAAACTAAAAATATCATTGTGGCAAATACGTATTCCTTCCAACCCCCACGTCAAAAAAAAAAAGAAAAAAAAATCCAGTGTACAAAAAAGTGTTATCAGAGTACATCTCAACAACAACAAATATTCCCTCTAACTGGACTACTGACTACTAATGTATTCTTTGCACCCCAACCCTATCCCATGGCCCAAAACCTCCGCCCCCCCCCCCCGAAAAAAAAGAATCACTGTCAGACAGCAAGTGTATGATGCCCGCAAGTATCAACATACCCCAAACCATTTTCGATACACAGTACAAATAAAAATGATTTCAATACTTTAACTTCATTATTACCCTGAGACTCCATGAACCAGCACTTTCTTTGAAAGATCCTTGTGTGCTATTACATACACCACTGTGCAATGTACATTATATATCAGGCGCCAAAATTCATTAATTAAAACATTCATAAAATACAACATTCATAAAATAATACATTAAATAATGTGAAGCATGAATACAGGCATGAACATAAAAAAGATATAAAATTACTAATCAGTTAATGCTATAATGGTGTGCTTACACATACAATCTGAAACCCAGAGACAAAAATATAACTGGGTCGCAAACAAACTGAATATCAATCAATATTCTGTGTTTTATGGCAACCAAGAGCAGTCATAATAAGAAAAAACATAATAAAAAATAAGAAAAAACAAAAACAAAAAACACACGATTATCAGGTAAAATCAATCATAATCCTACTTTGAATATGTCCTGCATCTTCCAGGGATTGAAATTAGCTGAGTTACAATATACTGATGACACAGAAACCTGAAAAAAGTCGGTAAAATCCTTTCCAAATGAGAGCAGAAATCAGGGTACCAGGGCACCCGACCTGAGATAACACACTCATACAGTTAACTTGACACATTTGTGTATTTCAAACAAAGTCAAAGTACAGAGACTCTCATACACATGTACATTGTATGTATATCATACCTGTAGTTATCAATACACTACATTAAAATGAACCTCTCAGTTGTTGAAGGAAAGATGAAAGAGAATCAATAACTGCCGAGTCCCTTACTGAGTCAGGTAATTTGTTCCAGAGTCTGGGAAACCTACGGGTGGGGGACAGGAAGAGTAGCTGGGTTCTGGACGGGTGGTGAGTGAATGTAAGAAGGTATGAGTGCCGGGTATTTATCTGAACAGTGTTGGATATTGCTTCACATTTAATAACTCCTGAAAGGCATTTTATGGTGAACGCGCACAGAGCATAATCCCTTCTGGACTGTAACGACGACCAATGGAGCAAGCGGAGGCGTTCATCGTAGGACATCTCACACCTTTTTTGATGGAGTGCGAGTGCGGCTCTGGTCGCTGCCGTTGAACTTGCTCTAGTTTATGCTCCTGGGCCGCAGGTTTGGGGTGCCATGCTGGTATGCCATATTCCAGAATAGGGAGTACCAGGGACCGGTAGAGACAAAATATCGCCTGCGTGGAGGCCCCACGTGCGATGCAGCGAATAAAACCCAGTAGCCGATTGGCACGAGCTACAACAGCGTCCACATGTAAGTTCCAATGGAGATCGGACGATATGATCACTCCAAGGTACTTGTAGGATGGTACATGGGCTAGCGGGTCACTGTTAAGGATGTAGACTGGGTATTGATCCGGTATCCGCTTCCAGGTGATGTGCATCACCTTGGTTTTCGCCGTGTTATAAGTGACATTTGCTTTGAAGCGCACCATTCGTGAATTTTGTCAAGGTCTGATTGTAACACTGCTTGGCCATGTGAGTATCGTATTATTCTGTAGACGAGGATATCATCAGCAAAGAGAACTGTGGTGGACTTGATGGAGCGAGCCACATTGTTGACAAATAAGTTAAAGAGACAGGGTCCGATCACGCTTCCTCTGCGGTACCCCCGAAGAGGCTCTATAGTCCAAGATGAGAATGCGCCCTGGTACATAACACGTTGGTCTCGCAGAACAAGGAAAGATTTGAGCCATTTCCAAACCTTTCCGCGAATGCTGTTATCCTTTGCAACTGTATCAAGCAAAGCGGAATGTGACATTTTGTCAAATGCTTTTGAAATGTCACAGAACACTGCATTGATCCGGGGAGCTTTAGGTCTGTCTATAGACCAATCATGAAGGACATTGGTTAGTTAGGTAACGCAACTTCTCCCTCTCATGAAGCCACGTTGGTGACAATTCCACATGCCATATGAATCCATGTGTGATTGAATAGCTGATGTTACCATTCGTTCAAGGGTTTTACAGAGCACAGAAGTTAGTGCAACGGGTCTGTAGTTAGTGAGCATAACCCACTCTCTATCTTCCTGTTTGTATATGGGAGTAATGTTTGCCTTTTTCCACATGTTTGGTACAACCCCTGTATGAAGAGATGAATTGAATAGGGCACACGGGGTACACTATCTCATAAGCAGTTTCCTTGATGATTTTAGGGTACTGGGTCCTGGCCATGGGGGTTTATTTGCTGAAAGAGAGAGCAACATTGGAATAATCTCACCTACAGAAACTGACTCAGTTCAGGGACTAGGCATGAGCTGTCTAGAGGTTCATCTGGGATAAGTTGTGCAGGGTTGAACACACAACTAAAGTAATCATTAAAAGCTTGCGATATACTGTCAGGATTATTGAGAGTAGTACCGTCATGAACAAACACACGAGGGGCAGATGATTGCTTACATGATCCAACATAGTTCCAGAACATACGTCTGTTGTCGTTAGACATAATAATAATAATAATAATAATAAACTGTGCTTGTATGAGCGCATATCACATTCAGGGAGAAGTCTCTATGCACTTAAAGAATGAAACAATACAAGTAAAAGAAAGTAAGGTGCAAAAGGGGACAGGTAAGTAAACAATAGAAAAGTAAGATTAAGCCGACACTGAGAAACACTGGTGGTCATGAGCCTTATCATTGCAAAAATAAATATGTTTTCAACATTCTTCTAAATGTATCAATTGTTTCAGCATCTTTGATTTTATCAGACAGACTATTACATAATTCTGCTGACGCTACAGCAAATGTTCGTGCTCCATAAAATTTGGTGACAGTCTGGGGACAAACTAAGAGAGACTTGGATTTTGAGCGAAGATTTCTAGTCGGATGATACCTTTGGATGAGGTCTTGGAGATATGTGGGACTCAGACCTGGTAGCATAGGAAAGTCAGCGACAGTATTTTGTATTGCACACGGACCTTTATTGGTAGCCAGTGCAATTCATGTAAAATAGGAGTGATGTGGTCATGCTTTTGAGAATGTGTCACCAATCTCGCAGCAGAGTTTTGTATCCTCTGAAGCTTGTTTATATGCATGTCAGGAAGACCATACAGAATACTATTACACAAATCAATACTTGCCATCACATGAGCGTGAACAAGTCTCTCTGCTGATTTCCGGTTTAAGTACTGTCGCATTGTCCCAATTTTATGGAGTGCGAAGGATGCAGCTTTACAAGTATCATTTATGTAAGAATTCGGCGTAAGATGTTTGTCGAGTCTGACACCTATATAGATTTCTAGCAGAGTCGACAATTGTATTAACAACTCCTTCATCCAGTGTTACAGATTCAAGTTGATTACGTTGTCTATTAAAATCTACTGATAGAATGAAGAACCTCAGTTCTATCTGTTTGAGACAATTGTGAATAGACCAATGCTTAATATCTGAAATGCAAGCCTGTAGCTTCTGAATGGCATCATTTTGCCTACCACCTTCAATGAATACGTAAACTTGAGTATCATCAGCATACACCATACAGTTAAGATTGTGATGTGAAATGATGTCCTGTAGTGGAGCAGAGTACAATGTAAATGCTAAAGGGCTCATTACCGACCCTGTTGTCTACATATATGCGTGTCTACATTGTTTCTTGACATCATTTGGTACCTTGCAATATGTTTCCCAATCAGTTTTCAAGCCTGACCAGGGTCCTGCGAGCTCTCTTGAATAACACATGCTTTTTATGAGCAAGTTTTCTCAGCTCTTTAGTAATCCAAGGGGAAAATTTCGACTTTCGTTTGGATACTATATTTATCCAGACGCATACAGCTTCTTTCCCTTTCTTTCCTCCCTTTCCCCCTCTACTCACTCCTCTTCTTCTTCTCCTTTATCCTTACATTCCTCCTGCCCTCTCTTTGTACCTCCCTTTTCTTCTCCCCTAGCCTTTGTTTTCTTTGTTCTCCTGTCTCCCCCTCACTGTACTCCTGTCTCAGCCTGACACTACATGTAGCATCTTCTATCTCTCAACATTCCTCATTCCACGCCTCCTCCTTTATCCTTCTATACCCTTTTTAGTAGCTTAAAGGGTTGTGATACGTCACTAATGGAGGATACAAGATACATGTATATGTAAAACGGGTTTGTTTGTTTTTTTCACTCAACTCTGTTTTTGTACCAATATACATGTAATTTATATACTGAATGTACTTCCACTACTGATGTACCGATGATTTGTTTTGTTATTGTCGTAATAGTTGTAGTTGTTCGTGTTTTGTATACAAATGTATGTAAGTTATTTTGTCTCACTGTATTTTTATCGATGTAAGTCAGACACAATTCAGCCGTTCGGCTGCGAAGTTTGATCAATAAACCATTCCATTCCATTCCATTCATACTCAGTCACTGTGAAATTTAAATGAGTGAATTGATGATGGTCATCTCATCACCACTTTATATTACAATTATCATTTGAACACGCAGTGTTAAATCTATTATATACTTTAATAGTCAGAATAAACTTTAATAGTCAGAACAAACTTTAATAGTCAGAACAAACTTTAATAGTCTGAAATGTTAAGATCATCATTTGACATTTTTCAGCCCTTGACAACTATTGCATTTTGCACTCAATTAGCACAACATAATTTTCGTCATTTTTTTTTTGTCTGCGAAAGATCAATGCATAATTGTGAGGTGAAAAGGCAAACAATTATTGAAACTTGACTTAACAATTCTATAACTTCCCTAATTCATAACCGATTTTGATAATCATTTCCACTACTTTTGTGGTTATATACCACTCATTTTTCCTGTGACAAACATATGTCCAGTAAGAATTTTGACTCGAAGTCTTCTTTTCCTGAGACTTGGAGAGTAATTATCGTAACAGGCAGAGAGTACAGAATCTCGGCCAATTAACGTCTTACACCGGTAAATGAAATTGACCCTCCCGAACCAGATCACTCTCTTCTTCTTTCTAGAATTTGTTCGGAAAAGACTATGAATATTAGGGTTGTTTTCACCCATACATAGGAGTACATCTGGTGTCACCACTTTGGGCCCCCTCTTTTTTTTTTACCCCGGTTTAGTGGCACTAGATAGAAAAACCAAAAGGAGAGACGGAATGAAACCCCTGAGCGCGGTAAGGACATTGTTTTTGGGGTTTTTTGTCGGTGAAAACATGTTTACCTATTTTTTGTTTATTTATTTATTTCTTGCATGACAGCTGCTGAAGCCCGGATGTGGATGAGAAAGTCAGAAGATGAGCTGAAGACCTTTTTTCCCTTCTTGTTAGCTCTGCCAAGAACACCCCATCCCCCTCCGCCCCCTCCCCCCGTTCACCCGTTTCCTTTTGTAAAAAACAAGAATCTCTTTGGAAAATAATCATAGGGAGTAGATATGATTCGTGACGATATAGAGAGACAACCATGAAGACAACTCGACCGCCTTGTAGCTCAGGTATAACATCATCTGAATGTCATTATTTCAATGATTTAATGATTTCAGGTACTAGATTGCAAAATACTCCATGGTAAAACTGCTTCTCGTTGTCTGGTTCTTCTCTTTTCCCTACCAGATCCAAGTAAGCATGGAACCCAATGTTCTAACCCCGAAGCTTCTTCTGCGAATTGCCAGAAAGATTGATTTGACAGAGACTAGCGCAACTGTTTTGGGCACCATTCTTGACCTCGAAGAGACTGCTGGTAGCCATGCAATGATAATGGCCTCGAATTTACAGAACCCAGCTGAGGCGACCTTGAAATTGCTCAATCAACACGTAAATAAACACGGAACAAAGAAAAAGCATGCCCTAAATCTCCTCAATATCCTCCAGGAAAATGGCATGAATAAGGCTGCCAACGTTTTGGAAAAAGGTATAAAGTTGATGAGGCAACACTATACCAATACTTTATCTATGGTAATGAGGCATGATCTATTTTTGAAGTCCGATGAAAGCTTGAAATGTACAGCTATTTTTTTTTTCGAATTTTTCATTCCCCCCCCCCCGGTCGTTCCTACAGATATTGCACTACCACTGCATCTTGTGTCGCATTTACTTACTGCATATTCAATCTTAATGAGAGGTTAATGAATTTTTTGTCAAAGTACTCTTGCTAGAAAGAAATGTGAACAAAATATCAATAGTAGCGACTATGTGATCTTTCAGAATACCGTCAGTATTTCATATTGTAATGATACTCTGTAAAAGTATGATTTCAGTAAAATAAACGAATAAATTAATGAGTTAATAAATGATTAATACATGAAAGAAAATAGATATACAAGTATGAAGACGAATAAAGAACTTTGCACAGGAACCAATGATGTGTATGTGAGTGTGTAATGTGCTGACAATGGCCCTGAACAATGGGCATGCCTGAACCACCTGTTGACTAGGCGTCAGTCTCGCGCTCCCTGGCACATGAATGCTTAATCAGTAATTCATGTGGATTGAAGGGTAAAATGCATGCACATGGAAAAAGTAAGCACATGTTTCCATGTGCTTGCAAACACACCACATTTCATTCCAGCTGTCAATCATTTTATCATTTTGCTTCACATATCACTAAATTTGGGATATAAATAAGCATAAAAGATCTAACGTTCCTCATTTTAATACAATTGTCTACTAATTAACTAGTCTGACAAATTTTTCGCTTTCTTGATAAAAAGAGAATATTTTTGGTAAAGAGTTCAGCAGCATTATCATTGGGGCGATTTGTTTCACAGTAGATTTATTTAAGGCTCCGTATACACAAGTGTATACATGTACTCTAATTGATTTTCTTTGCTTCCTATCACCATGTTTATGATAGAACAGAAGGTATTCATTGTAATTTCGTTTTTCAGAAGTAGGGAGAGCACTGTCGCGACTCAACGACAGTATCGGCACGCGTTTGACTATACACAGATACTGCCAGAGGCTGCATAAAGACTAGTTGTGATAGTGGAATTTCTCATGAATAAATAATGAAGCATTCAAACCCTGGCCATTGTTCAGGACCATATTGTCAGGGTGTTCACCACACACTCCCATACACACCCATTGACCCCTGTGCAAAGTGAAATTTTGTACAGAGAGTTGAAAATAGAGCAAAATCTGGAACCTAACCGTGAAATTAAACATGGATTTCATGATACTGATTTATGCTTTCATATTTTAACCATCTCCAACCAGATTGTACACTATTCAGCTATCACTCATATCACTGACAGTGTTATCTGGTATATATAGTTTTTGAATTATTAAAAATCAAAAGTGGGAAATGTTTTTTGAAACACCTAGTATAAAAGAAGTCTAGTGAACGAGGTGTAATTAGGCATATTATACTCCAATACTTGTATCGCATGATAACGTGTATACGCTGAACGTATACCTCTCTTATATCGGTATTCCTCTTTCCGTCTGACCAGAGCTAGAAGAGCTGAAGATGACACAAGACCTCCCTTCGCCTTCCACAGAGAGCCCGGGTGGCGCGTCTGCGAGCCGTGGGGAACCTCCGTCTTCTACAGAGAGCGCGGATGGCTGTGAGGAACTGATGGACGTGTAATGAATGGTAAAGAGCTGCTGCCTGCTGAAAGGTGTAGGGTGATTTCACTTTCGTAGGGCAGTTTGGATATTGAAAACGATAAACTAGATACAAACTCCCGTAGAAAACATTAAATTTGGTTTGGTTTTCGTCATATTATGTTGCATGAGAATGATGAACAAAGTATAGTATCACTTTGTTTATATTCTTACAGAGATCATAGTGGAAGATGGATTTCTGACATCATCCACTTCTACACACCTCCTCGTACACTCCGATCACCAGCTACTTCTCAAAGTCCCCTGCTTCAACACTCAGTACTACGGCTCTAGTTCCTTCTCTATCATGGCGCCCACCCTCTGGAACACTTTACCTATCTTTGTCCGTACTGCACCAACTCAATATTACTGTCAAAACTAGACTAAAAAACGTACCTATTTAAGCAATACTTTTGTCATTCATCGTTACTCTTTTGTTATTTTTTGTATGGTATTACATAATTATGTATTTTCTCATTGTATTGTTATCATATATATAGCAATTGTTTTAAAGCGCATAGAGACTTCAGTGTAACATGCGTTATACAAGCTCCCCTACTTTGGTTCGTATGACTACTATGTATTTATCATTTGTTACAAATGTATGGGGATATAAGTTTCACTGAATTTTGTACGTAAAAAGGACAACTGTTATTCTACAGTGGGAAATCAGTAGATGTTGTTTTTGCTTCTAAAAACACAAAATGAGAAAACATTTAAGTTAGTCAATCAATTAAAAAAAAGGGTGCTAAATTCACTAATGACGATAAGGAGATAAACCTGGATTTTAGTTTCGAATGCTTCTGAGTGTTTTCATGCAATGACTTTTGATCAAACTAATAAAAGCATACGTAAAGGGATAACGGAAAATGTGCCCCAGAACGTCTACGTGGTTACAGTGGTTTTTGAAAAAAAAAATTACTGTCATTATCATGTACAAGCGGTGTATATATTTTTTTCATATACCTAGTACCTTTTGAGACTTCATTGTGTTGAATACGTTAAAGTTGTTTTAACGACTTATTTCTTCGACTTGGTGATTTTGTGTGTGTGTGTGTGTGTGTGTGTGTGTGTGATAATTAACATTTTTGTTATCTCTACACATTCTTCTCCTGTTTCCTCCTTCTTTCCAAAGAATTTATGTTTAGTACCTAGAAATGAAACATTTGACAGCTAATAATCAAGTATTACATGTTGTGGGTCATCTAAAAATCTATATACACATACAAGAAAGCCACATGTAGCCAGTATGACCTCAATCAAAGTGGGGTCAAGCATGCACATGTGTTTCTTAGTGGATCCTTCTTCATTCTTTGATTTCTCAATGTCCACACAAGAATTTGGATATTTTAAAAGTGTTTCCTCTATAGGGGTCCTAAACGTGATTTCTCATTTCTGTCCAATTCGATTAAAATACGTTAACAGCTTTTAGGCAGGAACTCTTAAAGATTTGACCCCAATCCTGAACAGGAATCCACATCCTCTTGATTATGTGTGTGGATGATCGTAATATATGATTGTGTGTATGTGTGTGTGTCTATGTGTGAGTGTGTGTACGTTCGTTGCGTGTGGGTTTGTTTTGAGCATAGGTTGTGATCGCCCCTCTGGACCTCCAATCCTCCCCCCCCCCCCATCCCCCCCCCCCCCCCCCGTCTCAGCACTTGTCCACACCATTGGCTCAAGCAATCAATCCCATGTTAAGAAGACAAAGATCCATCCGCACCATGTCAAGATGGGTAAGCCATTTACTATAAATGTCTCCTTCAAGTAGAGAAGGTATGTTGATAAATACCATGAATGTGACCCCTAAGAACATTACTGTGCTCTGTGTTTGCGTACTTGGTGTTTTCAACACCTCCCCATTTCATGATTTCACTATTGGATTGTTGATATTGCTATTATTGGGTCGATCAACAAGCTACAATTGCGTTATACCAATTGTGGGTCAAACAACTTTAACAAAGAACGGTGTAATATGGCGATTTATATGACATTGTGACCAGCTATTCCTGTGGCATTGAATATACACTGCCCCGCTGATGCTCACCAAGGCGTGGTGTTGTTTGCCAAAAGGCATCTAAGCAGTAAGTAAAGGTACGTTCATGACTTGCAGGATAAATAATATCTTTTACTTTTGTTCTTCGTATACTCGTGTCAGAAATGCTGACTTCTGTTTTGACAGAAGAACGCAATCTCTATTAACACAGGCATTTGTAATGAACCTGTACAGATGTATGTTGTTAGATCAGTTCCAGAGTTTAAGATGGACCGGTTTTTTTTTTTAATCTTGAAGACAAGGTTTGCTACTATTTGTAGAATTACTCTACTTGCGTAATGGTTTATCTAAAATGACAAATTTATGTGTGATATTATCTTGTTATAAATCTAGAGCCTCATGTTTTACACACAGGTTTGATCGTTGGATTAAACGCCATTAGAATTAACGTGAAGCGCAGAGAACAAAAAAAAACAACAACAAAAAACAACAAGGAAGCACCAAAAGTATACAACAACATCATCAACAACATCAACTTTTCAAAGAAGAATTTCGTGTGCCAGGATAAATCAAAGTCGACCTGTCTGCATGAAACTGTTTTTAAAAATTTTGCCCGAGTAAGTGACCGCTTTTTGCCAGGGAACTCCTTCTCAGTAACAAAGTTTTATTTGCATATTGTTTGCTTTACCAAGAAGCATCATACAAGCTTTTTTTTTTTTCATTTAACGTTTTTACTTTGCAATGATACTGCCAGATTTAAGAAATTACTTTGATTTCAGAGAAAAGCCAATTTAAAGTATAACTTTGGAAGGCATCTTCTTCTGCAAGTTGTTGAATTTTGTTTACTTTCCAATGGGTATAGAGTACCGAACAGATCTCGCGCTCACTTTGTAGATAACTATCGGTGAAAGAAAACAGGGTACACTTATTTCAAAGCAATAGATAGCATAACATCCTTAACAAAATAAGCAGTGTTCTCATTCAAATTGAATATGGGAAGAACAAATTAAAATATAAAATGATATAAAACTATGAAAGTTTCTTTATCAGCTTGGATTGATGTCCCAAATTCATTGTAAACTCACCTATATCAGCGGTCTCATAATCCTTTTTATCTGCCGTGGGTTATGAGAATGCATTTTTCAGATAAAGTGCAAGGTAAAAGAAAAAATGTATAAATAATTTATAGCTCTGTACAGCTATAGAACCATTTGCTTTCACTGCCGATAAGAAACACGAAAACAAGTTCAACATGATCCTACAACAAAAACACAATTTTAAGAGTTATCGTCATGCAATACAGTGGAAATGATGATATCTGGATCAACCTCCGAGTATAATCATTTCATTTAACAATAAACTAACCATTTTCTGCTTTTCTAAAAGAAATAAAAATAAAACATTTTTTTCTGATTGTCATAAAGACATCACAATGCAGATCAAACTACATTCCTTCATTATACACGTATATATAAGTATATGAAGAGTTTGTTTGCAAAAACCGATAAGTCCATATTTGCCAAATGGAGATATTTGCGATCAAAGGTCAAGAAAAATAAAGAGAATAATAAGAAAAATTTTGCTTCTTTTGACCATAACTTCAAAAATATACCTTTATATGGAGTGACCAATATATCATTTGAAAAGTATGATTTTGTACTTTATGACAAAGACCATAATTTAAAATCTTCGAAAATGGACTTATCGGTTTTTGCAAACAAACTCTTCATATGTAGAATACATAATTATACACATACACATACATACACATAGGGGTAGCCATCATTAGCGGTGGCTCAATGGCTGGGGGGCAACCAGAAATAAATAGCAGGCCACCAATGTTTATTTGAAAGAGTGATCAGTGTAGAACCGACAGGTGGCGCTTTTTAAAAGTAAGGTTCAAGTGGTTGAGGCTCATCTGGCGTTATACACTCGAGCTGGCGCATCTTCACCACATGTTTTCATGATCGAAAATAAAAAGGCATTTGGCAGGTCCGATACATGGTATATAAAGTCTACAATGGTCAAGTTTAAATCCTTGTTCCAAATTGATATTTAGGGATACCTGATTTTAAGATACTCAGGGCGAATTACAATTATTTCATGCTAGACCAAAGATTTCGGGCCAGATACACCTGGGGTGTTAAACAAAGAGTCGTGCGTAAATGCAATAGATGTTCAAATGCCGGTAAAGTGTAATCCCTCTTCAAAAAAAAAAAAAAATCAAATAAGAAAAAAAAACAAACAACAACAACAACAACAAATAACTCTTCAATGTGTGACCTTTAGCTAGAAAATAAAAAAATGTTATTTTAGCTGAAATAGGGTCATGGCGAAAATCAAAACAACAACATATTTTCCATATATCTCATTTGCATATGCATTTTGCTTAAAATCAGTCTTGTACGAAGTACTGATATGTTTGCCTTCAATAAATAAAGTCGCACTTAGATTTCGAACGACTTTGGTTGAAAAATTCCATTGGCACATGGTAAATTAAATGCCAGTTTGGCAAGTTACGAACGACTGCCTGCAGTTACGCACTATTCTTTAGAAACGGGGCCCACATCATTGATTTAAAAAAAGCCAAACATCTAGTATTTTAATAACTTGTCTGAAACATTGATTTCTCCATAGACAATACTCAGAATAACTGTTTTTGTTTGTACTCAAAATCAATACACAAAACGCGTGTCCGTTTATATGCAATTGGGTCTGGGCTGCCTACGTGCGTCCAACGTAGCTGAAGGAATCTTCGTGGAAGGACATAATTACAGGAAGCGAAACCGAGAGTGATCTAAGAGGCAGCTAGGGGAGTGGACTTATTATTAAAGGAGATTCAGGTTTCAACTTTTTGATGGTGATTAGAAGCCACTTATTGAAATATTAGAGAGCATACATTTCTAACAGGACATTATACTTTATTAAAATAATGGAAATATTGGTTTAAAATTGCTGAGCTAGGCAATCCAAAAACGAAGTAAAACAAAGTAGTCCTAATAAAAGTTGGATCCAACTTTTTTATTAGGCCCACTTTGTTTTGGGGATAACTCAGCCATTTCAAAGCCGATTTCTGTCACATAAACTTTCAATTTCTCTTGGAATCGTATGCCATTTGATATTTCCTGTAAGTGGTTTCTAATTATCAACCAAAACTGTATCATCCCTTTAAAGTGCATAAAGACTGTAATGGGGATGAGGGATATAGGGAAATGTATCACACACACACACAATGACAGCAAGAAAGCTGCCAATGCAGGCATATTGCGCGGTCGTCAGCTATAACACGAACACGAACATAGATCCTACTGTCAAGAATTTAATTGATATACCTGCTTTTTGTGTGGATACGCCGACAGTCTTCACTTCAATCGTAAGAATTTCCACAAGGTATGTGTTTATCTCGGCTCTGAATATCATTGAATTCTCATTCTCAGATTTAAGAGAAGTTCCTCATTAACGATTCACCTTACGTGAACTGTGAGTAGCGGCAACTCCACATTGGTTTGTTCGCACAGAGAGACACACAAACAACTCAACCTACATAGGCGATAACAAGGATATGGATACTACTTTTATTTTTGATTTTTTTTTATTTTAATTTTATTTTAATTTTGAAGATATTTATACCGTAGTGTGCTTACGTGTGAACTGGTAAACGGAAAATCATACAGTTTTACACTAACTATCTATGTAGGTAATAAGTGAGTTTTTTGACTGCTTACAATCAAATACACGAGTTTTCAACGTTGACCTGATTCTATAATGGAGCTGTAAGCTAACGAGAAAACGAGTATCAAAGAATCTTGTCATTTACACCACACACAGACTGTGACCAGTAAATAGTAACTGCTGTTTGGTTGTAATGGATACATATGAAGAAAATGTTCGCTCAGGCATGTTAGGGGAATTTCGAGCTAAAGCAGGCAATCTTATTTGACAATACAAAGGTCCATCTACGCGTATTTTGTGCATCTTCTTCAAGTAGAAGGTATCAAAGTTTAAGTGCTAAATAGGTGTGACTCCTAAAAGAAAGCAAACAATTATTTTCATGCCACACAGAACATCCTAATATCTAGTACACAATGGCGTATACCCGTTTTCTGTGTTTGTGTGTAGCCCTATATACCAAGGAGGTACCAGTACCCCCTTGTTAATACCGAGTGCAATAAACACGCTTCTCATCGCGTTTTTTTTTTTTTTTTTTTTTGTCCCCATGCGCTGTCAACCGAATATAATGGGATGCTTGATATTGGTATAATTGGGTAGCTTTATCAATAGACTGAGTTGCTTTCACGCTTGTGCGCCAAATGCACTCAATGTTGGGAACTACTACGGGGATTTCCATGTTTGTAATGAATAGTCGGCCACTCCTATACGGCAGCTGCATGCTCACTACACATAGCACGCCATTCTTCGTGGCCTAGCGTTGTCTGCCTACAGGGCATCTAAGCAGTGAGTAAAGGTTTGTGTATGACTTCTAAAACTATGTGTACAATTGTTGGTTTTTTCGTAATTATTCTCTTCAGAAATGTCGAAATTTTCTGTCTGTATTGCGACGAGTTAGTCACTCAGGGATTTTGCTTCAGACCAATTATATTCTCTGCTCATTGGTACTCAGGGCGTGTAGGTGTTTTCAATCGTACCTTTACAACTACTACAGTCACGCCTGGCCATATGATTTTAAATGTCCAACAGGCAGTCTTCATTTTGATTTCAATAAAATTCCAGTTTCCTTTTCACTAAAGGATAATAGTATTCTACATTATAGGAGAATATTATCCTATTCAATAGTGAAATGGAAACTGGAATTGGGAAGTAGGATATTATTATCCTTCAGTGAAACGGAACTGGAATTGAAGCGCGGACATGGCTACATCGGCTGACTTCAGTGAGTAAATGTGGTAGAACTAACATGCAATAGGTTGGTTGAATTTTGTCATCGTTACTGTGATAAATTATTTGAAAGTCACTTACTGTGCGTGTGAACGTTAAATCGTTTTATATGATACGAAACCTTTCGTCAGTTATAAGATATTACTCGTTACTGGAAAAAAACACAAAAATAAATAGATGAAAACAACATCAGTGTAACTTTTGGCTAGTTGCACGTTTTATTGTATGAAACATTTTTTTTTTTATTCTATTTAAATTTGAATTCAAATTAATTTATTAGAAATTTCTGCATTGAATACGTTTTACAAATGGAATACAGTCATTTTTCGACACAATTAAGCATAGTGTTGACATCTAGTTATGATTGAAATTTACGTATACAGTTTGAAGAAAAGAATAAGAAAACGCGTCGATTGTGAACTACTCTGGATGATATGTGACCCTGCACCTCAAAACAAACAAAAAGTCGCCAGACATGAATTTTTAGTTAAGACCATATTCTAAAAGAGCAGACCTTAAGCTTTAAAATGATGTATAACTCAAATCAAATGGACTCTCCTAACCTATCTAAATATTGGAAAGAAAGCACAAACTCAGGAAAAGTGTGAACTGAGAAAAGAGGCTCTGAAGTACAGTGTCTATTCAAGCGCTTAATCTTTACCAAACAGTGCTGGCTGTGCGATGAATGGGACAAAAAACAGGAAGTAAACCACCAGAGTAACAACAATGAAGGGATTATCAGATTAAACTGAAATTAAGCATGCCTCCTTAAAACATTTTGTCCATAACTAATGCTAACTTTCAAAGCAGTAGCACCGTCCTTACAAAAGTTATTAGAGTTGAAAGTGAAGAGTGTGGACAAGGTTTTTTCAGAAATGAAAAAGGGATTCTAAAGACACACCTAATCACACTATTCTACCAAAAATGTTCGAGATAAACTGCTAAAAAAACACACTTTCCTACTCGTTTTATGATACCAAATTTTAGCATAATGTAAAGGAAGACCCTCTCTTTCAGAAAATATGAAAAGTCAAGTTCGGCTAGGTTGACCCACTTCATTTATTTTCAGTCCTCACGCAAACTCAGTGTGTGGGACTTTATGTTCGTTTTGAGGTGCACTGTCACATATATGGTGAAACAAATGATCTGGCTGCCGGAATCATGGCGCATGTATTGGGAGTGTAAATGCAGGAGACTGTCGTCAAATAAGCATATAGCTTGAAGATATGGCAGCCTTCACGAAGAGAGAGAAGGAAAAAACCGGGCAAAACATACACTATGTATACTTCTCGAAAACAAAAGAATAGAAGAGAGAGAGGGAGAAAGAAAAGAGTGTCATTGTTATGCCAATCATATTTCCTTGAACCATCACTTCTACGCAAAACCAGTTTTCAGTAATGAGTCTCTGCAGTGAAATATTCAACCAGTCTTCCACACCCTCTCTGATCGTCAAGAGCGTTTTGACCATTGAAACTCATGAGACAAAAATATCGTGTAAGAAGGTTTACTTTATAGTCCCGACTCCAACACTTTCAACTCATTCATTTGCATAATCATATCAACTTTATCAGACTTAAAGCAGTAAAGAATTTCGACCCATGAATTCCTTACACCTGTGAATAAAATTGACCCTCCCAAGACATGTCTCTTAAAAACAAACAAACATACAAAAAAAAAACTTTGATGCTAAATACAAAGGACTTTAAAGAGATTTTCCTTTTTTTTAAGTTAACCGCTTTCTGTTTTATCACTTAATTTTACATGAGTCTCCATTGGAAATTAGTTATGGGTGGAAGATACAATTCGTGATGATAATACTGGGGCAGATACGTTAAAAATTGATTAACGGCAGCTCACCCACATTTTACAGATGAAGGTTGGGTATAACATCATTTTATCAAAAGATAAATTGTGACCGTGTACCTCAAAACGAACATAGAGTCGCACACACTGATTTTGCGTGAGGACTGAAAATAAGTGAAATGGGTCAACCTAGCCGAACTTGACTTTTCATATTTTCAGAAAGAGCGGGTCTTCTTTTACATTATACTAAAATTTGGTATCATATAACGGGCAGGAAAGTGTGTTTTTTTAGCAGTTTATCTCGAACATTTTTGGTAGAATAGTGTGATTAGGTGTGTCTTTAGAATCGCTTTTTCATTTCTGAAAAACCGTGTCCACACTCTTCACTTTCAACTCTAATAACTTTTGAAAGGATAATGCTACTGCTTTGAAAGTTGGCATTAATTATAGACAGAATGTGTTTATGAGGCATGCTTAATTTCAGTTAAATTTAATAATCCCTTCATTGTTGTTACTCTGGTGGTTTACTTCCTGTTTTTTGTCCCATTCATCACACATCCAGCATGGTTTGGTAAAGATTAAGCGCTTGAATAGACACTGTACTTCAGAGCCTCTTTTCTCAGTTCACACTTTCCTTGAGGTTGTGCTTTCTTTCCAATATTTAGAGAGAGTCCATTTGATTTGAGTTATACATCATTTTAAAGCTTAAAGTCTGCTCTTTCAGAATATGGTCTTAACTAAAAATTCATGACTGGCGACTTTTTGTTTGTTTTGAGGTGCAGAGTCACAATTTAACGTTAAGTCAAGATAATCTATGATTAACCTCTCAAATCAACTCTAAGTCCACTTAATCTATGATTAACTTTCAAATAAACTTCAAGTCCGTTTTATCGAGAGACCCAGCGTTGAAATCAACTCCAACTTCCTCCCAAATCAACATATAAGTTTTCTCAACCGCTCCAAATCCATGATAACTTTACAGTTGATAAGATATTAACTTTAAGTAGAGACAGTCTAGGTAGACTCAATAATAAGGCAATTTACAGAAGGAAGATGTGTCACACTTTCCTAGTCTAGCTGGGGTGTTGACACAATGTTTGTCTGTTAACTGCTCACTTTCTCTAACATTTAGTTGCGTTTCTTTCATGTAATTATGGTCTTTTCCTTGCATGGAATTCACGATCGGCACGCATTGCTTACGCGACTGCTGCACTCAAACACCCTCGACAGCAGTCTCATATCCCAGCCTGCGCGCCCGGCGCCTCGGCCCACCCGCCCGCCAATCAAGCCATCGCCAGCAAGGGCAATTAAGTAACCGAGTAATGCATATCTTGCCACAGAACACACATGCGATTAAGCCAGTGATTTCTGACGTGCGTAGGCCTACGTAGAGCTAATTCGTCAATAGATAGTTCAATAGTTCAGTAGGCCTTTACAGAAAATAAAGAGTTTAATTCTAGACTCTATAGCACCGAGTACGACAGTAACGTAAGATCTAACGAGTGAATAGGCCTAACGTTATGCCCAAGTAACGTCACAGCGAGTCATCTGTACTTAAACACTGCATGACTAGCGGCGTCTACTAGGTCTAGAATTTCGACATGTAGACTGGCGATCTATTCTTTACAAAGCCGATCTGCGCCGTAGAGGTAAAAACAAGCTACTGTAGTCACCACACCCACAAGTTTCCATAATCCTACATGTAAACACACAAGACTTGAAACAATGCGATGATACACGACCGGTCCTTCACCTTGGACAGTCAGGTATCATATACCTCATATATAGAGTCCTCTCATCTGATTGGTTAAAAGCGGAGTCATGAAAATAGCTGTGCCCCATTTTTGATTTACTGTGCCCGGCACCGGGGCACAGTAAATCAACTGTGCCCTGTAAATAGGTTTGGAGACAGTCGCGACCCCGTACACATAGATCGCTCATATGTACGCACTGGCCAATGATACGACCGCCGCGCATTCGATCACGTGCTGTAAAAGAGACTAGCGGTCACTGTGCCCTGTAAATAGGTTTGGAGACAGTCGCAACCCCGTACACTGTACACATAGCTAGATGATCACTCATATACAACATGTACGCACCAATGATACGACCGCCGCGCTGTCGATCAGCATTGATTACGAGTGCTGTAAAAGACACTAAAATCTATATTTTCGGTATCTATATTTCGGAATCTATATTTTCGGTATATAAAACAAATAATGACTGCTTGATATTCGGGGCACAGTTAAAATTATGTAGGCCATCGGTGATGTGAAAACCATAACCATGCCCTCAGTTTCCCTTCGGGCATAGTTAGGGGTTTTCACATCACCTTGGGCCCATAATTTTAACTGTGCCCCTCATATAGCAGTCATTATTTGTATACTGTACGTTTATATCCAGGCCATACTGTTATAACGTTAGATTTACTGAGATCCTACGTAGTGTGTGTGCGGGATCTTCACGGTACGCGCGTACGCAGATTTTCGTTGAGCTCGATTTTTGCTAGATCTATCGACCTACTTTCTTCAATTCAACGCAAAACTGCGTAGGGCCTATTTTGCGGTTCTGTTGCAAACATACTTCTAATTCAGCGGCTGTAGCGCTAATAATACTGCGTCGCACTAGCAGACTACGCTTCCGTGGCTTGTTGTTTGTTTTGCTTTATGTATTGTATTGTTTTTAAGCAGACAGCAACGGAAACCAGCCTCGTCCTGTTTCTTTTTGTTTTTTGTTTTTTGTTTTGACTAAATCAATGATTAGGTCATGGTGATGAGCTATAACTATAATCGACTATTAAGTCTCTTCGTAAAACGGAAACTTACAATTGATTTAAAGTTATAGCAGATTTCAAGTTGGATAAAGTTTCAACGCTAACTTTATCTTACTAAAACGGGGCCGATGCAACCACTACTACAACTTTCTTGTCATTGTTTTTTAAACGATTTAAAGCTCTAGATCATGAAATACTTCAAGACAAAACTGCTTCTCATCCGGTTCTTCTTCTTTCTTCCTTCCTTTCTTTTTTTTTTTTTTTTTTTTGCAATCCAGGTGAAGTAAAACATGGAGAAGGATATTCTAAACGCTCAGTTCCTTCTCCGAATCGCTGGAAAGGTGGATATGGCACAACATAGCGCAACCAATTTCGGCGTCTACCTCGGGTTCGAACAGGCTGAGGGAAGCAATGCCATGATTAGTGGCTTTCTTGTAATGAACCCTAAGGATGCAATCACGAACTTGCTCCATAAATACGTGAATAAATATGGGACGAGGGAAGAGAGTGCCGTAAAGCTCCGCAACATCCTCCGAGACAATGGCGTGACCGCTGCGGCTGAAGTTTTGGAAGACGGTATTAACTTGTTACAGCAACACTACCATTTGTGACCCTGCACAACAAAACCAACAAAAAGTCGCCAGACATGGATTTTCAGTTGAGCACATATTCTGAAAGAGCAGTTTTTTTTAACTTTAAAATGATGTATAACTCAATTCAAATGGACCCTCCTAACCTATCTAAATATTTAAAAGAAAACACATACTCTGGAAAAGTGTTTACTGATAAAAGAGGCTCTAAGGTATAGAGTCTATTTAAGCTCTTCATCTTACCGAGCCGTGGTAGCTGTGCCGTGAATGGGACCAAAAAAAAAAAAAAAAAAAAAAAACCCACAGGATGTGAAACTCCCAGCATAAACAATGAAATGATTATCAATTTGAAATTAAGCTGAAATTGATCATGCTCTATCAACACATCTTATAAATGATTAATGGCAACTTACAAAGCAGTATATAGCATCATCCTTTCAAAAGTTATCAGAGTTGAGAGTGAATGGTTGAGTGTGAAAAGGGGACTCTAAGACACACCTAATCACAATATTCTACAAAAAAAAAAGTGTTCTAGAAAAACTGCAAAAAACACAATTTCTCATTCGTTTTGGGATTTCAAACTTTACCATGATGTAGATGAAGTCTTGCTCTTTCAGAAAATATGAAAAACTCAAAAGTGGCTATGCTGACCTATCTCACCTATCATGCCTATTTTGAGTCCTGACACAAAATCAGTGTGTGCGACTTTTAGTTGGTTTTGTGATGCAGGATCACATTTAACTTTCTGCACCATTTATTTTCCACTTTAACGTTAGATTAAACTTCACAAGCTTGTCCATTTCGAATGTTTAATTTCTTTCCCTCGGTCATAATGTTGAAGTGAGGTACTGCCAATATATCTTTATATCAATATAACTATATGCAATATTATTATGTTTATAAGTATCCATACAAAAAGAAAAGATAACAGATATGTTGCGGTCATACACTGTTTCACTGTTCTACTTTAATGTCGCTTATTCCATCTTACCAGAGCTAGTACGAAGGAAAATACCATTCGCCGAAGTCAACGTGCCTGTCCTCCCTTCGCCTCCTACAAAGAGCCCGGATGACAAGTCTCGGAGCCGCGAGAAACCAGTGGCCGCAGAATGAACGGTGAAGAAGTGGCAGGGGAAAGGGTTACACGGATGTCAATCACGTTCGTATCAAAGACTGTTTATTCAGATAATGAAAGCAATAGACCAGTGGCCCGTTGCATAAAAGTTACTATCATGGTAACTTTGGCATCCATTGGTAACTTCCATGGAATTCTTGATTTTGATTGGTTGTGGAGTATTGTTGCCATGGTAGTTACCATTGGATGGCAAAGTTACCATAATTGCAACTTTTATGCAACGGGCCCCAGATCGATAACTGTAAAAGAAAAAAAAATTGAGTATCCTGTCCATACTGGTATCATGCTGCATAAGAATAATGGTCAAATATATTGTCACCTTGTCTATTAATATTCTTACAGGCATCACATAGTGAAACATAAATGTTTTGTTGTTATTATTTAGGTGCGTTAATTATACAATAAGGAAAATAAGAAAACTGCTCTTGTGCGAAGAACTCGAAACTTTACAGTACTTCCAAAATAGAACATAATTTATTATTTATAACACATTCATAATAAGTATTTTGACTTTGAATAGCAATATTTGAATCCTGTCAGTGGTAGTTACATTTTTAATTTGCTCAAGGGCAGAGTTGCTGCACTTTTATTAAATATTTTGGCTTTGAAGAGGGTTTAAAGGAATGTAAACATGGAAAAAAGTAAACAAGAATAGAATTAATGTGAAATGAATACGTGTTTGATCATAAAACACAAGGAAAGGCTTGTTCTTGTATAATCTATTAATGATACTATTGTAACAAGATAGTGACTTCATTGCAAAACAAAAAACAAAAAAACGCCCACAAGTAGTTATTACATGATAACCTGGTGCTGCTGTAATCTAACACGTTGCACAACACGATCTATGCTAAATGAAAGCTTCAACGAAATTTCTATGAAGAAATGCATGTGCAAAGAACATGCCTGCTTGAAGAAAATATTTCTCAAGAATAGTTCCAGAGATTAAAGAGGGGCGAGTTTTGTGTTGAAGAAATGACACGCCAATACTGTTAGCATCAATATATGTTATTATAAATGCAAGTCCTGCTAAGTTTCAAAGAAGTGATATTCACGCGATTACTTATTTTAGAGAAATTAATAGTAGATCAATGACCTGTATGTGTGTTTTAACATCTATGCATGACACTTCATGTTGCTTGATGAAATCTTGCTGCCAATTTTCTACCCAGTATTTTAGATTGATGGAATAAACACAATTGGAATGAATGTGAGTCATTGTACTGAATATTAACAAAAGGCAAAGCGTTGCTTCTTTTTTTTTTCTTTTTGAAGAAGAAGAAGAATTCTGTAAGTCACGGAAAATTATTATCCATCCGATTAGAATATCATTTTGTTCAAACTTCTGGCGATACTAAATTTCATTAACTGGAGTTTTAGTTTCATTTTGTTTGTCATATAAAGCTTCCCACAAACGGCTTCTCTTTAAAGAATGATTATGTTTAATTCAACTTTTTTTTTTCTTCACAATGATAGTCCCATGTTAAATAACCTTCAACGAACTTAGGAGAGCTCATACAATTCTGAGACTGATAAAAGATCTCGTTTTGTAAATTGTCAAAAGATGTTTTTTTTTCTTCAAATATACTAAGGAAAATAGGCCCTACATGACAAGCACTCACCTTGTAGATTGCTAAAAATGCAATGCAACAGGTTAATCCTTACATGAAACAATTAATATGACATCTGAATCAAACACAGCAAAATTAAATTAAAATAATTGAATAGTACAAAAACTAAAGTGTCTCGCTTTAAATTTCAACGAATCCCTTGTGTATAATGAGAATGGATAATCTGATTTTTTTATTAAGTTTGAAGTTAATGATTATGAATACGATGTCTTTCAAGCAAATTAAAACATTATTGATTTTACCAATCCCATGACATAATTTACAATAAAAGCAAGTTAACCTTGTGCTGCATATCAACAGAGTCCTGCACTGCAGTTCAGCTATAACCATGTAATACAATAAAAACGCTTATATACTGACTCAAATCATAAAGGGAAATCAAGCTCCGAGTACGTCATCATTTCCCTTTTATTAGACTATAGTAATTCTTTGGGGGGTTTGGGGGTTTTTTGAGAGAGAAATTGTTATTCGATTGTCACTAAAGGGGTCATAACACAATTCTAATGACAGTCCTTCGTGGCTTTTTAGTATGTATGTATATAAATATAAATATATATATATACATATATATATATATATTATATATATATATATGTATATATATATATATATATATATATATATATATATATAGGCGCAACACAGTAGTATTCTACTGTAACCCATCATACATCGCAACATGTATGTATACCTTTCAACTGTATATAATCATATCCATGAATACAGTCACTTGTGCCGATATTAAAATGTAAGTGATATCATTACTTTAATCTCTGACAATGGCACACTATGTCATTTTGTGTCTTTGTTTTGATCCTGATGAAATCAAAGCTTGTGAACTAAATAAAGAAAAGAGAAAGCAGAAGCTACGTCTGGACCAGTGGAATTGTGATGTACTCATACATTCGATCAGGCACAGACACATTCACGTGGAGAGCAAGCAAGGAAGACGTGTGACTCCAGCTATGCATGGGATAGGAGTGATGCTTTATTAAACTTGCCACGTTGGGCTTTCTGGTATCAGTGAGGGTGAGGATGCAGTATTACATAATCAAACAGGGGGGGGGGGTACATTCCTGAGCGGGTGACTCATATTTATAGTGTGCGTGAGATGCAAGTAATACATCACAGAATAACACTATCTCACGCCTAAAATATCTCCACCACCTGAAAGTTTAAAAGATGACACAACATTTCTAGCATTTATGATACATGTAGATTATTTGCATACATATACATACATGTGTGTGTCTGTATACGTGTGTGTGTGTGTGTTTGTGTGTGTATGTGTGTGTGTGTGTGTGTGTATGTGTGTGTGTGTGTGTGTGTATAGGTATACAATGTAGGTATATAAAGCTAATGTTGGTGGCTGCGGTTGAGTCAATTTGCTCTGTTTTCTTTCTCTCTATGAATACAAGTGAGCATTTCATTAGTCTTGTATTGTAGCAAACACTACGAGTGTCCGAATGGTAATCAGTGTTAAACGTAGTGGGGGCGGTTAAACAGTTCGGTGTCCTGTATGAATTTTGAGGCCCATTAGTAGTTGAGATGCACATTCATTGCATGCTTTTACTCGCAAACACAATCAAGAATAATTTGCACTTACTGATGTATAATGTCATAAAGTCTACACTGGTCAAATTCAAATATTCGTCACAAATATTATAATAATTCTCAGCCACGCTGTGAGCCACAGAAGAGGTGAGAGAGATGGGCCATCATATTCTCCCTAGAAAAGACTCGAATAAAAATATGTGACCCTGCATCAAAAAACAACAAAAAGTCGCCGATACGGATTGTTTAGTCCTAGAATTGAGCATGTTTATGTTCCCAAACTTTAACACTATTTAGAAGAAATCTTGCTCTTTCAGAAAATATGAAAAACTGAAGATTGACTACGTTGACCCGTTTCACCTATTTTTCAGTCTTCACACAAAATCAGTGTGTGTGACTTTTTGTTGGTTTTGTGATTCACGGTCACATAATATGCACCCTAGCTCAATTTGTGAAGGAGTCGATGATGTTGTTTTTGTGTTTCGAATAATACCTTGACTACCACTCTGAAGCACTGGCTGTATATTAAAAAGAGAAAAATGAAAACGTTCTTTCATCGCATTTTCTATGAACAACGCGGGAAGTCGTTGCGTTGTGGTTGGTTGAACACAATGTCATGGAACAAGTACTGCTGATATGGCATAAGGGGTCCAACAATAGATAATAAAACAGCAGCTGCAATGTGTGGTTCTCAAATAGACTGTCTGCCTTTTGGGGCAGATTGTAGTTCATTACACGTCATTCCCCCACCCCCTATATTTACAAATTCCATTCATTTTTTTTTTTCATTGATGTCATATATTGCTTGAGAAATTGTGAAAAGACAGGTCGTTGCGTTGTGGTTTAAATAAGCTCATTGCAAAGATGCAGCGAGTATGTCTCGTTGCTATGGCATAAGGGGGTCCAACAATTGATGATAAAACGACAGAATAAGTATTCACCAGAAACAGAATGATTTATAGACCCCACCAATTAATATTTTGCCTTTCGAAAAGTGGCCCTGTTGTCTTTAATGTTTACTTACTCTGGCATAAATAACTCATTTTTTACACAGAAATTACACGATTAAGTCACATTGTCACTTTGCCTCACAAACACATACAGAAGACCTTTATGATCATTTCACCACTCGATTCTTAATTCAAATATATATATATATATATCAAGCAAATTCCAAAAGTTACGTCATTTTTTGTAAGGGGGAGTTACTTTTTTTGTTGTGTGTACACTTTGTTTTTGTGTGTACGATTGTAACGTGCTAACTTTTATGTAAGTGACTCTTGTCAAATCATTGATGCACTATAGGAGCATGTCAAAATGACATCCAAGAATCCCGGCTTTTGTTGTTGTTGTCGTTGTTTGTTTGTTTGTTTGTTTGTTGTATTTTGTATGCTTTTTGTTTTCTTTTTTTTTTCGTTTAGATGCACATGCACATGCCCACTGATGTGGTGTTAGTCTACGTTCGAGTTTATAAGTCCAGATATATTGTCTAAAACGGAGAACAATTTTTTTTCCTGTTTGCTTGCAACCTCCCAGAAGCGTTACAAGACCACTTAAACGAGCTTGAACAACATATCAAAATGCAATTAAAAAGGATATACCACGTGGATAGGGCGGGAAGGGGTGCTGACAAATTTTTCGCCCCAAAAAATGGTCCTGAACGTTTTGTGTGTGTGTGTGTGTGTGTGTGTGTGTGTGTGTGTGTGTGTTTGTTTGTTTTTGTTTTTGTTTTTGCTTGTCAGCTGATTGAGCTAACCAGGAAGTAACATCCGAAATAATTCTACGCCCCCTCTCTTTACAGAATTCCTGGATCCGCCCCTGTATACACATTACAATTATTCAAGTATTATGTGACATATGATATATGTCACATATTATGTAGACCCAGCTCTACACACCTTTCGCCTGCCTCTTTTTAAACATCAGTTTTAAAGAAAATAGGTAAGTCACATAAATCATAATGTAACCTGAAGATGGCGCTTTCCAAAGTTAAAGTTGTGCTCAGATCAATCCTTGATGATACTCATTACTTGTCATGTAACAAGGCAGCATCTGCCTATTTGTCATTTACAAAAACTACGTGGAATAATGATATTTGGCATATATAACTGCTGTCTGGAAAAAGAGTCAAACTGAATGATTTTCTTTTTAAGCTAACCTAACTCTACAAGACATGCTCTAAACATGTGCATTATTGGCATACGTCTTTAGAATTAACGTGCATCAAGGATTTGCCCTGTGACTTAGATTTGTTTTTACTTGAGATATTATGTAATGGAGCCGTTACTACCGAACAGTTCTGGAAAAAAAAAATGGTGACACGACGCATGTTCCTGCAGGGAAAATTATTCCTGTCTCATATTTTCCAAGAACTTATTAGGGTAAGGGTAAGGGATGTGATAGGGATTTAGGAGTAGTTTGATCTGAGGATTAGGATTAGGGTTTGGGTTATGTTTTGGGATAAACTTTGTGTTTTGCTTTTAAAGCCAAGTATACATTTTAAGCCACGCTAATAGTGGGAAGATACTTCATGGAAACATTATTGTCGGAGGAGCAAGTGTCATTAAAAATCAAGAATAAAAGAAGGAAGAAAAATCTAAAGGAAGGCAGAGTACTATTGCACTACCATATACATATTATTTGTATGCTCAGCGGTATCTTACTGGCATAATTTGCCGTTAGAGACACGCTGTTCCCCTAACTTAGGATTGTTTAAAAGTAGATTATGATATGTGTATTTTTTTATATCAAGAAATATTTTTACTCCATGACTAATACCCAAACAGTTTTATCAGTTGTTTAATTTCTGCAATAGATGTAAAAGTAAATAAGAAAGTGTTGCCGTTCATCGTTTTTCCCAATATCATTTTTGTTTATTTAGGAACTGTTGTAGTATTTACATGTCTTTGAAATTGTTGTGTCAGCGTTCTTTGATTGATTTTTTGATTGTATTTAAATGTATCTATTTTTTCTCTTTTTCTTAGTTTGCAATGTTTTATGTGATATGTTTCAAAGGGCCCCGATGAAAACCAGCCAATGCTGACTTGGGCCACCCTTTTTAAACATGTGAAATAGATAAATAATTAAGTCAATAAATAAATAAACAAATAAAATAATCAATAAAATGAATAAATAAATAAATAAAACATAAGTGTCCAATGGAACTTGCTTGTGCATGTGTAAAATTACTTTATTTTATTTTACTCTATTTGGTTTTATCTTTTTATTATTTGGCTGCCACTATTACTTTTTAAATTCTCCGCATTCGTTCTTTTGTGTTTGCTTCTGTCCGCTTTTTAGTGATCTGGAAGCCACCACACAGCCATCAGTTGTACAATAAATAAGTGCACACCGTTGAATCAAATAAGCAATGACACCGGCTGACATGAAGCATGGGACGCCCCCTGGTGGTTGCAACAAAATATGTCGGGCTATACGTTGCGACGTAAAAACGCACATTGCAAACATAAGCATGCCAGCACAAAGAAAAGGGGGGAAAATGCGTGAGAATATTTCATAGCTCTTGCCTAATTCTCTTTTTCTGTCATTATTACAATCAAAGCAGTGGCAATTTTGCAGAAAGCCAAGATATTTTTTACAAAATGCATAAAAACAATCACGCAAGAAACCTTGGTCCTCCCTGCCACTTGTGGAACTCCTCTACCAGTCCTGGGTTCCCCGGAGGTCTGGAGGCAAAGAGAGATCCGGCAGATTGGCTCAAGGGGAAGGTACGCTCCTCATCATAATCACAACACCAGGAGTGCTCAAATATTCACACACTAATAAACCGGATTTCAAAAACTCAATCTTCCATATTTTACCATGGCCCTATTCTTTGGAATAACCTTCTTCCATCAATCAAGAGTAGCCAATTTAAAAGGTTTTATAAAAATATATTTTTGATGAAATGTTCTTGAAACTATAAGTATAAGTATGCATTGTTTCCATCTCTGCCTCTTTTCTTCTCTTTTCATTGTATCTTCCACTTTTGTTATATCAAATGAGTTTGTCTGATAATTGTTCAGTTGAGATGTAATAGCTGTTTGTAGGGGATCAATTCCAATAAGCCACTTGTGTGTTTTCTATGATCCCTCCATTCAAAATATATAGATTGTACTAAGGCGATTGTGTTTTGATTTTTATGAATTTATTTTTTGATATGGAAATATGAGTGAATGAAGCTTTATGACTGTCTGGTCAGATGGAAAATGAAGACGCATGAAACACTGTGGGTTCACAACTGAAATGAAAAATAAAACACACAAAAACTCACACTGTCGCACTGCCTCACACACACAACCTAATACATAAAATCTTTATGATCATTTCACTTTTTCCGATAATGTTTGCATGATTATTATGAGTTGTTACTCTCGATTCTCAAATCATTATATATAAATATATATATATATATATATATATATATATATATATATATATATATATATATATATATATATATTGTATTAGTTGTCTTCTGATATGTTTTTTCCTCAAATGTAATAAGCTGTGAGTCAAGAATGGACCAGGTGCTGGACAAAAATCATGGATTGACCGATATATAACTGCATACTCCATTTAGGTTTACTGAGTAATCAGAAATCAAAACTTTATATTTGGTTCAAAGGTCATCAACAATACATCAACATGTCACAAGGTGCTATACTCTGGACATGAAAAGAAGTCACAAGACGGTATACGACTTCATTAATTGTTTCTGGCTTTGTGTGTGTACACGCGCGCGAGCGTGTGTATTCAAGATTCAAGATTCAAGATTCAAGATTCAATCATTTATTTTCTGATTTTAAAAAATACAGAAAATCTTCCTCCACTGGCAAGATAACAGAGCATAACACGACAAGAATAACAAACAGATCACATGTAAATGCACATGCACATATAAATACATGATAATCATTTAACAATTCGACACATAATCAAACGGTATATTGTAACTAATTAAACTGAAATACTAATGAAATGAAAAGGTATGTTTGAGACTATAACAATAGGAAATTAAAATATGCTATTGATGCATTGAATCTTTCCAACATGCTGACGTCTGACTATGACAAATATATATCAAAAATGCAAAGTCATAAATACAAAATTGCACAGGCCCTTATATGTTGTTGGGAGTGAAACATGTGTGATGTACATAATGTACATTATACAGAACCAAGGGATCACATGTCACATGAGTGCCCAAGAAGAGTAGGAATAAGAAGAAAAGAATAGAGGTGGGAAAGGGTGGAGAGGGTTCCATAGTACAGCTGCCTCTGTGGGCACACATGTAATACAGTGTTGTTATGCAAATATGCATGCACACGTATATGCGAAAATATACGTGTATGTGCGTGTGTTTGAGTACAATACTTTACGTAAATAGTTTCAAAATCTATAGACATGCTTTTTTCATGTATTAAGCCACAATAACGAATAATCTATTTCTCATTTAAACTTGTGGGATCATGAAATTGCTGAAACTGGAATACATCTGTGCAGTATTGGATCATAATTATGAACCGCTTTTCCGTTGCATCCAAACAAATATCATTTTGGGGGTTATCGAAGCCTAGATAAAGAAAGAACATAATAAAAAATGACGAAAGAATGGTCACCTTTCTCATCTAGTTTAGCAAATGATTTTGTATATCTCCTGAAGCACATAACACCATTGGAAGGAAGCAGACAGGCAAACACTACGTGTGTGCGAAGGTGTGAAAGCGTCATAGGACTGGTTTTAAAATTTTCGGATGAGCATAGGGTGCTTTGACAGTTTCATCGGCCTGAATGGTACAAGTGGCAAAGTCTCTGTGGAGACTATAGAAACAGTCAGTATGTTGCAGAGAATGACAAACGAGATTAGTTCAGTTCTGACAACGTAAAAAAGCAACAATATCAACACACCACTCACCTCTTCACCGCTACGAAGTTTGGACAAGCGCGATCTGCTTCGTAACGAAGAAATCAGCTTGCTTAAATTAGGGACCACACAAGCCTCTGACGGATTAAACAAACACAAGAAAGAGTCATTCGTATAAGGGATGGATAGTTAAAGAATAACTGCAAATGGTTAGCAACGCACTTGGTCTAATCGGATTACCTTAAGGGAAAAAAGCGGTGAAACATGCAATTTCTCTTCTCAAAATTCAACACTTTGCCATCTACATGTATTCTATTCTATTCTGTATTCTAATGACCTCACCGGTTACTCGACGTTGGTGGCGGGTGATTAAAGGCGGCAAATCCGGTTCCGTGTAAGAGATGACGTGAGTCTTGGCACTTATGCTTGCCATTGTTTTTTTTTTTTTTCCAGTTTGAAAGTAGGTTCATCACTGGTAAAGTTATTGTGGCGCGTGCTCCTTGCGATTGCGTGTGCACAGATTGATTAAAAAACGCAAAATGAATAAGAAGAATAGTTGGAAAGGAAAAATGTCATATGAAAAATTTCCTAATCTCTGATTCATTGGTTTTGTCTTTAGTATGTTATCTTCTTTTCAAAGCATTAACACATGGGATGTTACTGGTCGCCGTGGGATTGGTATTTACACGAAGTTAAAACCATCCAGGGTATTTTGGAATTGTTCGTAAAGAGTTAATATTTTTCAATATAGCAAAGTATTTTGTTATTTATCTTCCTTTTGCGAAAAAAAAATTAATTGAAAGCAAATATAAGTATAATCCCACATGAAATTAAACATTTAAGTCGTACAAACTAAAAAATCATCACAAGAGATAAAATCTATCACATTTGTTGAGCGGTGTTGGGGGGAGATGAATGTGTTTATGACATAGCAATTGGCATGGTGTGATGAAAGTTTGTGGTACAATGACAAGGAGTGGTTTTCTTCTTCTTTTATTGATCCTATTATTATTGTTATTATTATTATTATTATTATTATTATTATTATTATTATTATTATTATTATTATTATTTTTATTATTATTATTATTATTATTATTATTATTACTATTACTATTACTATTATAATTATCATTGTTATTATTAGTATTATTGTTGTTATTATTATTATTATTAGTAGTAGTAGTAGTAGTAGTAGTAGTAGTAGTATCTATTTGGTGTGTCAACATAAAATACTGACAGAAAATCATATTACATGATACGAAGACTGTGGTGATTCTAGGTGCATAATACCGCTAGTTGCCAGGGGAGGAAAAGGCAAATTTTTAATCACCGAGTCTCGAGGCTTTTTTTCCCTGACCAGTGCATGCACCCAAAATCAGCTATCTCTTAGAATTTGTTTTCGTTGCAATAGCTGCGAAGAGCAACCTGATTTGATTCAAATCCTTTTTAACAGCAATCGTCATAAATGTATTAATGATTTGATACATGATTCGGATATATGAAGTTCAATTAAACCGAATAGTGAAAATGTCTTATATGTGAACCTGACATTGTGAATTGTTCGTATCCAACTGTTAACAAAATCCACCAATATATCAATGTATATACATTCCCCCCAAACCTCATCAATTACGACATAAGTGAATACGTCAAATAATTCATTGGCAAAAGTATGAAAATAAGGTAATCAATCATTTCATACAGGCATGAATGACTAAAAGGTCAACCGATCATTTCTAGCTGGCATTGCATATCTAAAAGAAAGAGAAATATATTAGAAGATTTAATCGCGGAAACAGTCGCACAACACACCTACTTGCCCAGGTACACACACAGACCCGCAGACATACGCAAACAGACATACGGAAGCTGAGAGATGGGTAGTACAGTTGGAGTGCGCTGTTATGTGCGTAATACCTTAATCTTTGAGCAAATATTTTCCTCATCCAGACGTTAATTAAATCGATCACGCAAAAGGAAGAAATATTTCATGACATCAAAGAAGGGTGGCTTGTCGAACGCGTGGGGAGATGAATGAAGAGGGAGGGGAAAAATCTTTCTCTTCACATGACGAAATATTTATGGTTATACTTCTTTGCTTTGATTATTCTGTGAGTCTTCAAGAATAGGTCCTTTATTGGCTTTGTCTGTCTGCCTGCCTGCCTGCCTGTACGTCTGTCTGTCTTTCTTTGTCTCTTTCCATTTAATATATATGATTATAAGAACAATGAGTCTCAAATGCGCCATCTGTAGATCCAACAAAAAGGCTTTCATTCACAAAATTTTCAACCCGCCTCGGGCCTTCGTCAGTGTAGTGTATACTAGTAGAAAGCCTCGATTATATATATATATATATATATATATATATATATATATATATATATATATATATATATATATATAATTGATTAGAAGCATAAGAGTGCACAACGAGCATGTTTGCTGCCGTTTGTAAGTTTGTGTTAAATTGTTTCTTTGTTTTCATCTATTCTGTTTCTCAAGTCATCCATTCAAAACGAAGTAGAATATTGTTGGTTAAAGAATTGAGCAAAACGTAACTAAATTACAAACTTAAAAAGCAAACGCAAAATATCATCTTACTTGAGACTACATCATGATTTTACCAAACTTTTGCCGTTGAAAAAAAGAAATCATGTGATGGATTCATATGTAATTTGAATATTATGTAAGTGATTGTTTATTCTGCTTTTTACAATTTTTTTGTTTCACTTATATTCGCTTTCTTGTGATTCACTATTTAAGAAAATGTCAAAAAAAATATTTCACTTGACTTTTTTGGTGGTTAGACTTATAGTAGCAGCCTTAACAAAGTATGTTTGACGTAGAGTAGTGCAGGTCAGTCAAACCAACACTACCTAAAGCCATCGCACGTGTAAAATTGGCATAGTAGTACATAGTGATGCATTATTGGAAATACTGTTTCAATGTAAACGTCAGCCCCGAGTATCGGCATAATATTTCAGTTCATGATTGTAAATTTGCCTCCCCGATTGCAATTTCCCTCCCAAAAAAAAGAAGCTGCCACAAAAGTAAGAAGGGAGATTCTATGCGGCTTAGCTGCTGGCATTCGTGAAGAAAATGTCTCGGGGAATCGGTGGAGCATGGTCTGCAATGTCCGTCTAACCTTTCTCTTTTTTATTCTTTTCCCGTGGCATATGTCACCTCTTTCCCCAACCACAAACTCACTCCTGATTTTCATTCTCCTGTCTTCAAGTTTTCTCCCCGTTCCTTCTTCGTTTCCGTTTTATATTCTACCACGTTTTGTTTGCGCTGACATTATTGTTTACGTCAAGCGGGGAGAAAGGCGCCAGCTTGTATTGAATTTTCGGCAGCAGGCAATGGCCAGGGTCCTCCTTTATGCATTGTGTTTTGCGTTTATCTAACTTATCTGCACTCATATCAAAGCCTTACACACCACACGAAGTACTTATCAGCTTAGCCTAACCCGAAGAAGCCGTTGTCGAACATCTCATGAATTACACACTTGAACCTAACAGCACATTCATTCATGGGTATTTTGTTCCTTAGATTTGAACATGGATTTAGTTTGTTTTTCATACCATGAACCAGGGGCGCCGATTCGTTTTCATGATGGGGGGGGGGGGGGGGGGGTGTAGGCGGCAAAACTTGTAGCATAATCATGTGGGAGGGAGCATGAAGCAACCGATCGCTGGAATATCCTCCCCCCCCCCCCCCCCCCCCCACACACACACACGCGCAAACACTCACAAACCTTACACGTGTGAGCTTTTGCATATTCCGAATTGCAATTTAACAATCTGGTTTATGATAAATTTGGAAAAGTGCAAGATATCAGATATTTGGGGAAGTCGGGAATGACGAAATCATGGTAAGATTATCTGTCTCTTCTTGTTCTGCGTGAACGCCTTCACTGTGTACAATGCCTATCGAGGTCTGTGTGTGTGTGTGTGTGTGTGTGTGTGTGTGTATGTGTAGGGGGGATATCGAAGGATGGTATCATCCCACTCATACATAGGAGCTTTTGAATACTTTTTGTTTGGTGGAGATCGCAATTTTGGTGAAAACTTTGCAAATTCTTCAAACCCCAAAGCGGAGTTACCTAGTGTATAGATTTAAACTAAGCGGACGGAGAGTGTGGGAGACTTAATCAGAATTGATATCAAACGCGCCGGTGCACACTTCTGATAGAATGTTTTGTAATTTATTTTTATACAAACCAAAATTGTACTAAGTCTATGGGAGGTGGACCCCATAACAGGTGCGAAAGGGTGGTACCCTCCCCCCCCCCCCCACCCTACATGAATAATAATACTGTATGATGCGTAATATGCGGATCGATATTAAACGATCTGGTGCACACTTCTGGTGTATATGGAATTTTTTCTATTTAAAGAAAAGTGTACTATTATAGATTATGTCTATTGAAGTAGACCCACAACTTGGTTGGGGGATGGTGTATAGTGGGCTGTATGACTCAATGAGCATTTATTCAATGTAGAACTCGTGGGCGGTATGACTCGTGGGTGTCAGTCTCGTGGGCTAATAATAATAATGATACAGGGTACTAATGATGCGCCAATTCCACATAAATGGGGATGACCCCATTTGTTCAGGTCAGAGTCGTCGATCCTGGGGGAAGGGGGTGGGGGAGTGAACATATCACCCCCATTACTCAGTGGTCGTGGACACACACACACACCATCACACGCACACACACACACACACACACATACACACACACACACAGGTAATTCATATTGACAGATAAAACTTAGATGGAAAATTATTGTAAGTACACGTTGCAGTTTAATAGCTATTAATACTTATCAAATGCTTCATAATTTTCCAAATGTTCCATTGGAAGAATGCATCAGATCACGTCGTTTCTAATCTAACAATGAAAAAGGTTCCTCATGTGAGAGAGGTATATACCCCTCCACCACCCTCCCTCCCCGTCCACCTCCATTGACTTTGTACATATTGAAGACGCACACACAAGAGCAAAAGGAAACAGATACAGTGAACCACGATTTTGTTCACATTTTCCCTGAATATCTATTTTTCTTACTTTATGATTGGAAATTGTCGATACATTTCACAAAGAGTGTGCACCAGATCGTCCAATTGTAATACAGAGAGAAAAATGCAAAGGTTCGTTTGTGTTTGGGAAGTCTCTTCCCATACCCTCCTCCCCAGGATCCGCTTCCATAGACTTAACACACTTATGGGATTGAAAAATTGTCCAATATTCCTCTAAAGGTATGTAACCGATCGATCAATTTTGATACTAAATAGGCAAAAGCTCCAGGCAATTTGTTCGACATTGAAATTCCAATGTCAATTCATTAAATAGGTACATGTGTTTACATAATGTTCAAGTAGCATTTGCCTCTATTCGTAAGAGGTTAACAGATTGCCTTGCATGTGTATTCTTTGATATGTCAAAGCAAGAACTATATCCAATGAACACAAAGCACCTGAGAGGAATAGCTTATTTTTGACATTACTTTTCCCTTGCGCTAGATATTTTCCAATCATGGAAATGGGATTATACTTTCACTGTATCTAATTAAACTGTGGTTATATCGTTCGATATATATATATATATATTGTTCGTGAAAAGTTTTGTGAAGATTGTTTATTAAAGATTAGAACAAGTGGGTTGCATTCCATAAACATCTTCGATATTAGCAGTTTAGTATGATGACCAAGAACGTATGTGCTTATTGCAACAAGAACGAAACAGCGCGCAGCTATTATATGGTTGTCACTTATATATTTAGCGCTGAACACGTAGACATCATCCATTGAAAACGACATAGCTGGGGATTATCTCATTGTGACCCACTTTTTCTTTTCCTCAGTCAAGATTTCACAGTTCGTCAGTGTGACGCCACTGTACGGAAAATTGGCTTTCCCGTCTGTCATCTGGGAACGTAGTGACAAGAGTAATTAAAATGATTTGCAAGATGACTTCATACGGCGTGCCGGGTTTCCAACTCTCGCCTTAGGGGGCATTAGGGGCAGAGAAATATTTTATCACATTCCCTGGACACACTCTGCGACATCATCCACTTAACAGAAACGTGATTCGCTACTATTTTTTTTTTCTCCAAAGAAGAACAAGTTTTTTTTTTCTGTTTTAGAGAACCATGACATTGCATGAGAGTTGAGCAAGTTATGTGCTTGACTCCCTATTTATGATTAGTTTTGTTTGCTGACAGATGATTATGAGAATTTCTAATGCTGTTCATTACGATAATGCTAAAATTTTAACAACATTTTCCGTCAATTCAGTACTGCTTGTATTGAAATGTTTCACTTTGAAGGGATGTACAGGTTCGGTTGCGATGGGGCTTGAGGTTTCCAAAGTATTTTGATAATGATTTTTTGAGATAATGAGAAACCTCTAATGACATATGATAGAGCTTAAAATTGTAAGAGGAATTCAAAATTAATTTGCTGAAACTTGGCTTTGAAATGGCCGCTATATCCAAAACAAAGTGATCCTAATAAAAGGTGGGACCCACCTTTTATTAGGTTCGCCTTGTCTTACTTTGTTTTTGGATATCGACCATTTCACAACCAATTTTTACGGAATAAACAATATATTCCTCCAAATATTGTCTCTTTCTTAACATTTCATGAAGTGGTTTCCACGTATCTCGCAAAATCTGAACCCTGAATTGTCACCTCATTCAATACTATACTATTCCTTAATAAACAGAATGACCTGGTCATTCTTTAATTTCTCTTTTTTTTGTCTTTTAAACTAATATTGAAGCGAGGTAACTTAGCAACACTACAAAATTACTCGAAAATCGTCATTCACTCACAGAATGAACATGTGTGTGTGTGTGTGCGTGTGTGTGTGCATATGTGGAGAGAATGTGACACATTTTCACCATTCACAATAGGCTTTCAAATAAATCAGTAAAACTAATAATTCGATGAGTAGGCAGAAGTTGAAATATTTGTTCTATAAACTGATATGGATTGAAGTCCTGTAATATGAAAGAAAAAAAACTTTGGATGGTGGAGTGAATTTTAGCGTGAAGATGTTCATTTTCACTAATTTTGGAGTGACCTCAGGGATCACTCCCAAACCCTCGAGTGATCCCTGAGGTCACTCTAAAATGAGTGAATAATGAACATTTTTACTCAAATTCACTCTAATTTCACTCTAAATTCACTCTTTTCTATCATTCACTCCTTCAAGAGTGAATATTTTCACTCGATTTTGTTTTAGAGAGTACGAGCTACAATGTTTGGTTAAAGTGATTCAACGATAATGATGAATAGAGAACCTATATCTAGGCATGGTTGTCTGGGGGGGGGGGGGGGGGATCCGTCACGGTAAAAGGTGTCTTCATGTTTTGGAAGGCTCAAGATAATAAAAAACACAACTCAACCAGAAGAAATAAGGTCTTACCCCGATAGCCGGATCCTAGATGAGGACCTACTCGTGGCCAAAACCAATAAGCCGCTACGTAAGAAGGATTACTTCTTCTCTTCGAAGAAAACACACAGTTGGAATTCCAAACATTAGTTGAGAGTAATCATTGTGAATCGCTACGTCATAATTCCCCGCCCACTCTGACTTATATTATTTCCCTCGCTGACGTATTGCCTTACGCTTGTGTATATACCTGTTTGTTTAGTTTGAACAGATTGTCAATTACAAATCCGAACTTTCAGCCACTTGCGTAAGAAGGATTTGAATCAC